>NW_027515403.1:0-80523 GCF_048772815.1 Callospermophilus lateralis
CCCTGTCTCCAAATGAAATACAAAATAGGGCTTGGGATACGGCTCAGTGGTTGAGTGCCTCTGAATTTCCATCCCTGGTACCAAATAAAAAATTTAAACACACACACACACACACACACACACACACACACACAACTCACACATGTATACTTTTGTGACCTAACTTTGCAACATGACTTTATACCTTGTTTTCTCTCACGATACCTTCGGGAAGTAAGATCTTATAGAAATTGAAATGAGGAAAGTAGATAGCTGGTCAACACTGGCCTCTCTCTGAAAGAATACACTTTACCTATTAGGATGTGATTCTTTATTTTCATAGTTTTATTGACTTAGAACTCAAAGACTTAGGAGAACAATATCTGAATGTTGCATATAGCTATTTGAATGTATTTCAGTGGGATCTTCCTCTCTGGGTTCAACCACATGATTTATTTTCATTTTATTGGGGATGGAGCCCTGGGATGCTTAACCACCAAGCCCCATGCCTAGCCCTTTTTTTTTTTTTTTTTTTTTTTGTATTTAATTTGCAGTCAGAGCCTCACTGAATTGCTAATGGCCTTGCTAAGTTGCTGATGCCGGCTTTGAACTCATAATCCTTCTGCCTCAGCCTCCATGTGACAGGACACCAGGTTCAAGCCCTTTCTTCTTAACACACAAGACACATGAATCTGTGCATCCACATGCTCCTGTCATCATTGTCTTCTTTCCTGAGTCAACACCAATCTGGTGGACCGAGTTTTTCCTAAATAGTCTGCCTTTCGTTAGCCACGTAGGGTTCTTTACGGTCCTCCTGTTCACAAGGATTTTTGGCTGGCGGACTGAGCCCGAGCATACCTGTGGGCTTCTGCGTACCATCACAGCATCCCTGGTTTCCGGAGTGTGTTGATGATCTGCTGATTCTCTGTCCTGACCCCTAGCTGGAATGTCAGGTTTGGTCGCGCTGGTTGCAACAGCCTTGTCCTTCTTCCTGTGCTGAGGAGTCCTCAGGGATATCCAACAGAGGAAAACCGTTTTCACTCATCAGCAAACATCCTTGGGAGCTCAGATTGGCCCAGACCTCCCAGGAAGACATGAGGAGGCAAATGGTAGTCAAAGGTAGCTCCTGCCTCAGGCTGAAGCCCTGCTGGGGCTCAGGCTGGGTCCAGGAATGACTCCGCCCCCTGTCAGTGGCCCAGCGGAGCTCCGGATCAGCTCTGCACTGACTCCGCCTACTTTCCCTGAGCTCAGGCTCCTAGCTGATCAGCCAGGTCCTGCTGCGCAGAAGCCTGGGCAAGGGTAAGCACAGTTCCATCCCACCACCAGGGGGCCCCGGTGCAGATCAGGCCCAGGCCTGATCCGCCCTGCTGAACTCCAGGCCAGCTTGGGCAGAGGGTAGTCACGGGGCCATCCCGCCTCAGGCTGAGCCCGGCTGGAACTCCAACTCAGCCCAGGAATGACTCCGCCCACTGTCCGGGGCCCGCCGGAGCTCAGGCTCCGCCCTGCACTGACGCTGCCTACCGGAAGACACCTGCTAGAGTTCAGCCCCAGCCCAGGTCAGCCTCTCTGTCAGGCAGGGGAGCCTGGCCCAAGGTAGGCCTGGCTCCATCCTGCCACAGGCTGACCCGCAACAGAGCTCAGGCCAGACCCACGATCACCTCTGGCCACAGGGAATACCTTCCGGAGCTCAGGCTCCTGCCAGATCAGCCAAGCCAGCTGCTCAGGAGCCTGGGCAAGGGTAAGCCAAGTTCCATCCGGCCACCTGCAGACCCTTGCGCAGGTCAGGCCCAGGCCCAGGCCTGATCCGCCCAGCTGAACTGCAGGGAGCTCCTTCTCAGGGTAAGCCAGGGTCCATGCCACCACTGGCTGACCTCTTCTCTAGCTCACCGCTCTGCCCTGATCAGCCTCTTCCACCTGCGCGGGAGTTCTAGAGGGGCCTTGATCCATGCAGCCACCTGCTGACCCCTGCCAGAGCTGAGACTCCAGCCAGATTCACTTTGCCAGAATTGCAAGGGAGCCTGGGCACAGGGTAGGTCCGAGTTCATCCTGCCCCCGCCAGATTGCCGCCGTAGCTTCCGCTTGGCTCAGGAAGGCCTCGCCCACCTGCCTGGCAACCATGCCCAGGGTACACCACCTTCCATCCAGCCACGGGCCGACCCCTGCTGAAACTGAAGCTCTGCCCAAGAGCCGGGCCCCAGGGAAGGCCCAGGTTCTACCTGCCACCTGCTGAAGTCTGTAGGTCCTTAGGCTCGGCCCAGGACTATCCTCCACTCATCACCAGACAACCTCAGGAGCTCAGGATCCCTTCCACATCTTCCTGGACGACCTGTGGCCCAAGCCCTGGCACAGGATACCACCGGTCCCTACCGCCACCGGCCGACCTCTGCGGGAGCTCAGGCTTGGCCAAGATCCGCCTTGCCAACCTGGAATGGAGCCAGGGCCCAGTATAGGCCTGGGTTCATCCTGCCACATTGGAACCCAGCCTGAGTCCATGCTCTACCCAGGACCACTTCTGCCCACAGGAGCCTTGGAGAACTCGTGGCTTCCGTTGCAAATGGATAAGAAGAATCCGAATTCACACTCCGCCAAAGGGCTCCAAGCAAGAGGCAAAACTGTTGCCAGTTGCTAGAAAACAGTATTTTGGTGATGTGCCTTTGGGTGTCTGCACAGCTCACCAGAGCTTCATCACATACCTAGCTCCTACAAGTCAATGAGGAGAAACAAATCACTGAGAAAAATGGGAAAACCCAATATGGACTGTTTTGAAGATGACATACCAAAGATCCAGAGGTCTTTCCACGTCACAATCTAGTAATCCAAAGGAAACACAAAGTACATGTGTGTTTTGGCCTGTCAAATACAAAGAATAAAGAGAGGGAGAACACCGAATCTCAACAGTGTTGGAAAATGGATTGTCAAGTTGTGAGAACTGAAATGCAAAGTCGCCATAACACTTCTGTAGAGAAGTTTCAGAAAATATGCCAAAATTTAAAGTGCATGCCTATCTTTAGCCCAAGAATTTCAATTTCAATTTCAAGAAGTCATTCATTGTTACTGTGGCAAAGTTTTTTCTTATACCCTGATGTGGTCCATTGTAATCATTTTACATGATTTTCATATATTTTTAAAAGGTTTTTTTTTTTTTGGGGGGGGGGGCGGGGAGCAGTGGGGGATGTATTTGGAGCCAATGATTTTATTTTATTTATTTATTTTGAGGTGGTGCTGAGGATCAAACCCAGAGCCTCTCCTATGCTACCAAGCACTCTACCAGTGAGCCTCAACCCCATCCGGGCTGAGGTTTTATATCTTTAAAACCCTTTGACAGGTCGCGGCGATGTGGCTCAAGCGGTAGCGCCCTCGCCTCTCGCGCGGGAGAACCGGGTTCCATCCTCAGCCCCACCTACCACCAAACGTGTTGTGTCCGCTGGAAACTAAGAAAGTCTAAGGATCAGAGTTTTTTTTTTTTCTCTCTCTCTCTTTCAAAAAAGTACTTTTACGTATCTTTCAACAGATTCCTTGTGGGATTATAACTGAGACACTCTTTTTTTGTAAGTTACCACTTGGGCTGGGACTGCAGCTCAGCCGAAGCACATTTGCCTCGAAGGTCTTCCTTTCTGGGCACCTTTCAGAAAGAAATAAAATAAAGATCTATCAACAACTAAGAAAAACAATCCTAAAAAAAAAAAGAGTAGACGTGGTATTTGAAAAACAAAATTAACACAGTTGCAGTTGTACATGTTCTCGATATGAGACATTTAACATGTTCACTTTTGATAAAGGAGTATGGTTCTATGGCACCAAAGAGAATCTCCTAATGATACAGCCATCACTATCATTTGTCCATCCCCAGGACTTTTCTACTCACAGATTCAACCTGTCCTCATTAAATACTCTCTTGCTACTTTTCCCTGAAACTCAGCCCAGTAAGCACCGTTCTACTTCCTGTCTGTATGAATTGGATTATTTCCAAGATTTATTTGAACACCACCAAAGTACAAGAGCAATGTGTGCTGGTGTATGTGTGTACATGTCCACACACACTACACCTCCATATACATACAAAACTCGCATTGGTAACCAACTTTGCCTTCCTGCTTTCCACATTGAGGTTTAGAAATCCTCCTCCATTGTGTAAACATTCATTTATTTTGTTCCTGGACTTTGATGATTTATACATTGAGTGTATCAGAGCATCTGGAGTTCTTTTCGATGGAAAGATTGAGAGAGGGATTGGATTTCATGTTCTTAACTACATCATTAGGCATCTTCACAATGTTCCCACTACCTTTTATGGAACCATATGTCTTTCTCCAAATAATGCAAATGTGACCTTTGTGATGTTATCAAATGTTTTATCTATGCAAGTCTTTCCTGATCTCTCTTTTGAGTCCTGTCACGCTGTTCCCAGTTGCCACCCTTCAGAGTTTACAATTCACTGTGTGAGGAATACCTCTTGCGCTAAATCCCTGACTCCTTTTATTTTTCCAGAATGGTACTTTGGTGTTGGGCATGATGGCCTATGCCTTGGGGGATTGAGGCTGGAGGATTTCAAGTTCCAACCAAGCCTCAGGAACTGTGAGGCACTAAGCAACTCAGTCAGAGGAGACCCTGTCTCCAAATGAAATACAAAATAGGGCTTGGGATACGGCTCAGTGGTTGAGTGCCTCTGAATTTCCATCCCTGGTACCAAATAAAAAATTTAAACACACACACACACACACACACACACACACACACACACAACTCACACATGTATACTTTTGTGACCTAACTTTGCAACATGACTTTATACCTTGTTTTCTCTCACGATACCTTCGGGAAGTAAGATCTTATAGAAATTGAAATGAGGAAAGTAGATAGCTGGTCAACACTGGCCTCTCTCTGAAAGAATACACTTTACCTATTAGGATGTGATTCTTTATTTTCATAGTTTTATTGACTTAGAACTCAAAGACTTAGGAGAACAATATCTGAATGTTGCATATAGCTATTTGAATGTATTTCAGTGGGATCTTCCTCTCTGGGTTCAACCACATGATTTATTTTCATTTTATTGGGGATGGAGCCCTGGGATGCTTAACCACCAAGCCCCATGCCTAGCCCTTTTTTTTTTTTTTTTTTTTTTTTTGTATTTAATTTGCAGTCAGAGCCTCACTGAATTGCTAATGGCCTTGCTAAGTTGCTGATGCCGGCTTTGAACTCATAATCCTTCTGCCTCAGCCTCCATGTGACAGGACACCAGGTTCAAGCCCTTTCTTCTTAACACACAAGACACATGAATCTGTGCATCCACATGCTCCTGTCATCATTGTCTTCTTTCCTGAGTCAACACCAATCTGGTGGACCGAGTTTTTCCTAAATAGTCTGCCTTTCGTTAGCCACGTAGGGTTCTTTACGGTCCTCCTGTTCACAAGGATTTTTGGCTGGCGGACTGAGCCCGAGCATACCTGTGGGCTTCTGCGTACCATCACAGCATCCCTGGTTTCCGGAGTGTGTTGATGATCTGCTGATTCTCTGTCCTGACCCCTAGCTGGAATGTCAGGTTTGGTCGCGCTGGTTGCAACAGCCTTGTCCTTCTTCCTGTGCTGAGGAGTCCTCAGGGATATCCAACAGAGGAAAACCGTTTTCACTCATCAGCAAACATCCTTGGGAGCTCAGATTGGCCCAGACCTCCCAGGAAGACATGAGGAGGCAAATGGTAGTCAAAGGTAGCTCCTGCCTCAGGCTGAAGCCCTGCTGGGGCTCAGGCTGGGTCCAGGAATGACTCCGCCCCCTGTCAGTGGCCCAGCGGAGCTCCGGATCAGCTCTGCACTGACTCCGCCTACTTTCCCTGAGCTCAGGCTCCTAGCTGATCAGCCAGGTCCTGCTGCGCAGAAGCCTGGGCAAGGGTAAGCACAGTTCCATCCCACCACCAGGGGGCCCCGGTGCAGATCAGGCCCAGGCCTGATCCGCCCTGCTGAACTCCAGGCCAGCTTGGGCAGAGGGTAGTCACGGGGCCATCCCGCCTCAGGCTGAGCCCGGCTGGAACTCCAACTCAGCCCAGGAATGACTCCGCCCACTGTCCGGGGCCCGCCGGAGCTCAGGCTCCGCCCTGCACTGACGCTGCCTACCGGAAGACACCTGCTAGAGTTCAGCCCCAGCCCAGGTCAGCCTCTCTGTCAGGCAGGGGAGCCTGGCCCAAGGTAGGCCTGGCTCCATCCTGCCACAGGCTGACCCGCAACAGAGCTCAGGCCAGACCCACGATCACCTCTGGCCACAGGGAATACCTTCCGGAGCTCAGGCTCCTGCCAGATCAGCCAAGCCAGCTGCTCAGGAGCCTGGGCAAGGGTAAGCCAAGTTCCATCCGGCCACCTGCAGACCCTTGCGCAGGTCAGGCCCAGGCCCAGGCCTGATCCGCCCAGCTGAACTGCAGGGAGCTCCTTCTCAGGGTAAGCCAGGGTCCATGCCACCACTGGCTGACCTCTTCTCTAGCTCACCGCTCTGCCCTGATCAGCCTCTTCCACCTGCGCGGGAGTTCTAGAGGGGCCTTGATCCATGCAGCCACCTGCTGACCCCTGCCAGAGCTGAGACTCCAGCCAGATTCACTTTGCCAGAATTGCAAGGGAGCCTGGGCACAGGGTAGGTCCGAGTTCATCCTGCCCCCGCCAGATTGCCGCCGTAGCTTCCGCTTGGCTCAGGAAGGCCTCGCCCACCTGCCTGGCAACCATGCCCAGGGTACACCACCTTCCATCCAGCCACGGGCCGACCCCTGCTGCAACTGAAGCTCTGCCCAAGAGCCGGGCCCCAGGGAAGGCCCAGGTTCTACCTGCCACCTGCTGAAGTCTGTAGGTCCTTAGGCTCGGCCCAGGACTATCCTCCACTCATCACCAGACAACCTCAGGAGCTCAGGATCCCTTCCACATCTTCCTGGACGACCTGTGGCCCAAGCCCTGGCACAGGATACCACCGGTCCCTACCGCCACCGGCCGACCTCTGCGGGAGCTCAGGCTTGGCCAAGATCCGCCTTGCCAACCTGGAATGGAGCCAGGGCCCAGTATAGGCCTGGGTTCATCCTGCCACATTGGAACCCAGCCTGAGTCCATGCTCTACCCAGGACCACTTCTGCCCACAGGAGCCTTGGAGAACTCGTGGCTTCCGTTGCAAATGGATAAGAAGAATCCGAATTCACACTCCGCCAAAGGGCTCCAAGCAAGAGGCAAAACTGTTGCCAGTTGCTAGAAAACAGTATTTTGGTGATGTGCCTTTGGGTGTCTGCACAGCTCACCAGAGCTTCATCACATACCTAGCTCCTACAAGTCAATGAGGAGAAACAAATCACTGAGAAAAATGGGAAAACCCAATATGGACTGTTTTGAAGATGACATACCAAAGATCCAGAGGTCTTTCCACGTCACAATCTAGTAATCCAAAGGAAACACAAAGTACATGTGTGTTTTGGCCTGTCAAATACAAAGAATAAAGAGAGGGAGAACACCGAATCTCAACAGTGTTGGAAAATGGATTGTCAAGTTGTGAGAACTGAAATGCAAAGTCGCCATAACACTTCTGTAGAGAAGTTTCAGAAAATATGCCAAAATTTAAAGTGCATGCCTATCTTTAGCCCAAGAATTTCAATTTCAATTTCAAGAAGTCATTCATTGTTACTGTGGCAAAGTTTTTTCTTATACCCTGATGTGGTCCATTGTAATCATTTTACATGATTTTCATATATTTTTAAAAGGTTTTTTTTTTTTTTTTGGGGGGGGGGGCGGGGAGCAGTGGGGGATGTATTTGGAGCCAATGATTTTATTTTATTTATTTATTTTGAGGTGGTGCTGAGGATCAAACCCAGAGCCTCTCCTATGCTACCAAGCACTCTACCAGTGAGCCTCAACCCCATCCGGGCTGAGGTTTTATATCTTTAAAACCCTTTGACAGGTCGCGGCGATATGGCTCAAGCGGTAGCGCCCTCGCCTCTCGCGCGGGAGAACCGGGTTCCATCCTCAGCCCCACCTACCACCAAACGTGTTGTGTCCTTTCTGGAAACTAAGAAAGTCTAAGGATCAGAGTTTTTTTTTTTTCTCTCTCTCTCTTTCAAAAAAGTACTTTTACGTATCTTTCAACAGATTCCTTGTGGGATTATAACTGAGACACTCTTTTTTTGTAAGTTACCACTTGGGCTGGGACTGCAGCTCAGCCGAAGCACATTTGCCTCGAAGGTCTTCCTTTCTGGGCACCTTTCAGAAAGAAATAAAATAAAGATCTATCAACAACTAAGAAAAACAATCCTAAAAAAAAAAAGAGTAGACGTGGTATTTGAAAAACAAAATTAACACAGTTGCAGTTGTACATGTTCTCGATATGAGACATTTAACATGTTCACTTTTGATAAAGGAGTATGGTTCTATGGCACCAAAGAGAATCTCCTAATGATACAGCCATCACTATCATTTGTCCATCCCCAGGACTTTTCTACTCACAGATTCAACCTGTCCTCATTAAATACTCTCTTGCTACTTTTCCCTGAAACTCAGCCCAGTAAGCACCGTTCTACTTCCTGTCTGTATGAATTGGATTATTTCCAAGATTTATTTGAACACCACCAAAGTACAAGAGCAATGTGTGCTGGTGTATGTGTGTACATGTCCACACACACTACACCTCCATATACATACAAAACTCGCATTGGTAACCAACTTTGCCTTCCTGCTTTCCACATTGAGGTTTAGAAATCCTCCTCCATTGTGTAAACATTCATTTATTTTGTTCCTGGACTTTGATGATTTATACATTGAGTGTATCAGAGCATCTGGAGTTCTTTTCGATGGAAAGATTGAGAGAGGGATTGGATTTCATGTTCTTAACTACATCATTAGGCATCTTCACAATGTTCCCACTACCTTTTATGGAACCATATGTCTTTCTCCAAATAATGCAAATGTGACCTTTGTGATGTTATCAAATGTTTTATCTATGCAAGTCTTTCCTGATCTCTCTTTTGAGTCCTGTCACGCTGTTCCCAGTTGCCACCCTTCAGAGTTTACAATTCACTGTGTGAGGAATACCTCTTGCGCTAAATCCCTGACTCCTTTTATTTTTCCAGAATGGTACTTTGGTGTTGGGCATGATGGCCTATGCCTTGGGGGATTGAGGCTGGAGGATTTCAAGTTCCAACCAAGCCTCAGGAACTGTGAGGCACTAAGCAACTCAGTCAGAGGAGACCCTGTCTCCAAATGAAATACAAAATAGGGCTTGGGATACGGCTCAGTGGTTGAGTGCCTCTGAATTTCCATCCCTGGTACCAAATAAAAAATTTAAACACACACACACACACACACACACACACACACACACAACTCACACATGTATACTTTTGTGACCTAACTTTGCAACATGACTTTATACCTTGTTTTCTCTCACGATACCTTCGGGAAGTAAGATCTTATAGAAATTGAAATGAGGAAAGTAGATAGCTGGTCAACACTGGCCTCTCTCTGAAAGAATACACTTTACCTATTAGGATGTGATTCTTTATTTTCATAGTTTTATTGACTTAGAACTCAAAGACTTAGGAGAACAATATCTGAATGTTGCATATAGCTATTTGAATGTATTTCAGTGGGATCTTCCTCTCTGGGTTCAACCACATGATTTATTTTCATTTTATTGGGGATGGAGCCCTGGGATGCTTAACCACCAAGCCCCATGCCTAGCCCTTTTTTTTTTTTTTTTTTTTTTTTGTATTTAATTTGCAGTCAGAGCCTCACTGAATTGCTAATGGCCTTGCTAAGTTGCTGATGCCGGCTTTGAACTCATAATCCTTCTGCCTCAGCCTCCATGTGACAGGACACCAGGTTCAAGCCCTTTCTTCTTAACACACAAGACACATGAATCTGTGCATCCACATGCTCCTGTCATCATTGTCTTCTTTCCTGAGTCAACACCAATCTGGTGGACCGAGTTTTTCCTAAATAGTCTGCCTTTCGTTAGCCACGTAGGGTTCTTTACGGTCCTCCTGTTCACAAGGATTTTTGGCTGGCGGACTGAGCCCGAGCATACCTGTGGGCTTCTGCGTACCATCACAGCATCCCTGGTTTCCGGAGTGTGTTGATGATCTGCTGATTCTCTGTCCTGACCCCTAGCTGGAATGTCAGGTTTGGTCGCGCTGGTTGCAACAGCCTTGTCCTTCTTCCTGTGCTGAGGAGTCCTCAGGGATATCCAACAGAGGAAAACCGTTTTCACTCATCAGCAAACATCCTTGGGAGCTCAGATTGGCCCAGACCTCCCAGGAAGACATGAGGAGGCAAATGGTAGTCAAAGGTAGCTCCTGCCTCAGGCTGAAGCCCTGCTGGGGCTCAGGCTGGGTCCAGGAATGACTCCGCCCCCTGTCAGTGGCCCAGCGGAGCTCCGGATCAGCTCTGCACTGACTCCGCCTACTTTCCCTGAGCTCAGGCTCCTAGCTGATCAGCCAGGTCCTGCTGCGCAGAAGCCTGGGCAAGGGTAAGCACAGTTCCATCCCACCACCAGGGGGCCCCGGTGCAGATCAGGCCCAGGCCTGATCCGCCCTGCTGAACTCCAGGCCAGCTTGGGCAGAGGGTAGTCACGGGGCCATCCCGCCTCAGGCTGAGCCCGGCTGGAACTCCAACTCAGCCCAGGAATGACTCCGCCCACTGTCCGGGGCCCGCCGGAGCTCAGGCTCCGCCCTGCACTGACGCTGCCTACCGGAAGACACCTGCTAGAGTTCAGCCCCAGCCCAGGTCAGCCTCTCTGTCAGGCAGGGGAGCCTGGCCCAAGGTAGGCCTGGCTCCATCCTGCCACAGGCTGACCCGCAACAGAGCTCAGGCCAGACCCACGATCACCTCTGGCCACAGGGAATACCTTCCGGAGCTCAGGCTCCTGCCAGATCAGCCAAGCCAGCTGCTCAGGAGCCTGGGCAAGGGTAAGCCAAGTTCCATCCGGCCACCTGCAGACCCTTGCGCAGGTCAGGCCCAGGCCCAGGCCTGATCCGCCCAGCTGAACTGCAGGGAGCTCCTTCTCAGGGTAAGCCAGGGTCCATGCCACCACTGGCTGACCTCTTCTCTAGCTCACCGCTCTGCCCTGATCAGCCTCTTCCACCTGCGCGGGAGTTCTAGAGGGGCCTTGATCCATGCAGCCACCTGCTGACCCCTGCCAGAGCTGAGACTCCAGCCAGATTCACTTTGCCAGAATTGCAAGGGAGCCTGGGCACAGGGTAGGTCCGAGTTCATCCTGCCCCCGCCAGATTGCCGCCGTAGCTTCCGCTTGGCTCAGGAAGGCCTCGCCCACCTGCCTGGCAACCATGCCCAGGGTACACCACCTTCCATCCAGCCACGGGCCGACCCCTGCTGCAACTGAAGCTCTGCCCAAGAGCCGGGCCCCAGGGAAGGCCCAGGTTCTACCTGCCACCTGCTGAAGTCTGTAGGTCCTTAGGCTCGGCCCAGGACTATCCTCCACTCATCACCAGACAACCTCAGGAGCTCAGGATCCCTTCCACATCTTCCTGGACGACCTGTGGCCCAAGCCCTGGCACAGGATACCACCGGTCCCTACCGCCACCGGCCGACCTCTGCGGGAGCTCAGGCTTGGCCAAGATCCGCCTTGCCAACCTGGAATGGAGCCAGGGCCCAGTATAGGCCTGGGTTCATCCTGCCACATTGGAACCCAGCCTGAGTCCATGCTCTACCCAGGACCACTTCTGCCCACAGGAGCCTTGGAGAACTCGTGGCTTCCGTTGCAAATGGATAAGAAGAATCCGAATTCACACTCCGCCAAAGGGCTCCAAGCAAGAGGCAAAACTGTTGCCAGTTGCTAGAAAACAGTATTTTGGTGATGTGCCTTTGGGTGTCTGCACAGCTCACCAGAGCTTCATCACATACCTAGCTCCTACAAGTCAATGAGGAGAAACAAATCACTGAGAAAAATGGGAAAACCCAATGTGGACTGTTTTGAAGATGACATACCAAAGATCCAGAGGTCTTTCCACGTCACAATCTAGTAATCCAAAGGAAACACAAAGTACATGTGTGTTTTGGCCTGTCAAATACAAAGAATAAAGAGAGGGAGAACACCGAATCTCAACAGTGTTGGAAAATGGATTGTCAAGTTGTGAGAACTGAAATGCAAAGTCGCCATAACACTTCTGTAGAGAAGTTTCAGAAAATATGCCAAAATTTAAAGTGCATGCCTATCTTTAGCCCAAGAATTTCAATTTCAATTTCAAGAAGTCATTCATTGTTACTGTGGCAAAGTTTTTTCTTATACCCTGATGTGGTCCATTGTAATCATTTTACATGATTTTCATATATTTTTAAAAGGTTTTTTTTTTTTTTGGGGGGGGGGCGGGGAGCAGTGGGGGATGTATTTGGAGCCAATGATTTTATTTTATTTATTTATTTTGAGGTGGTGCTGAGGATCAAACCCAGAGCCTCTCCTATGCTACCAAGCACTCTACCAGTGAGCCTCAACCCCATCCGGGCTGAGGTTTTATATCTTTAAAACCCTTTGACAGGTCGCGGCGATGTGGCTCAAGCGGTAGCGCCCTCGCCTCTCGCGCGGGAGAACCGGGTTCCATCCTCAGCCCCACCTACCACCAAACGTGTTGTGTCCGCTGGAAACTAAGAAAGTCTAAGGATCAGAGTTTTTTTTTTTCTCTCTCTCTCTTTCAAAAAAGTACTTTTACGTATCTTTCAACAGATTCCTTGTGGGATTATAACTGAGACACTCTTTTTTTGTAAGTTACCACTTGGGCTGGGACTGCAGCTCAGCCGAAGCACATTTGCCTCGAAGGTCTTCCTTTCTGGGCACCTTTCAGAAAGAAATAAAATAAAGATCTATCAACAACTAAGAAAAACAATCCTAAAAAAAAAAAGAGTAGACGTGGTATTTGAAAAACAAAATTAACACAGTTGCAGTTGTACATGTTCTCGATATGAGACATTTAACATGTTCACTTTTGATAAAGGAGTATGGTTCTATGGCACCAAAGAGAATCTCCTAATGATACAGCCATCACTATCATTTGTCCATCCCCAGGACTTTTCTACTCACAGATTCAACCTGTCCTCATTAAATACTCTCTTGCTACTTTTCCCTGAAACTCAGCCCAGTAAGCACCGTTCTACTTCCTGTCTGTATGAATTGGATTATTTCCAAGATTTATTTGAACACCACCAAAGTACAAGAGCAATGTGTGCTGGTGTATGTGTGTACATGTCCACACACACTACACCTCCATATACATACAAAACTCGCATTGGTAACCAACTTTGCCTTCCTGCTTTCCACATTGAGGTTTAGAAATCCTCCTCCATTGTGTAAACATTCATTTATTTTGTTCCTGGACTTTGATGATTTATACATTGAGTGTATCAGAGCATCTGGAGTTCTTTTCGATGGAAAGATTGAGAGAGGGATTGGATTTCATGTTCTTAACTACATCATTAGGCATCTTCACAATGTTCCCACTACCTTTTATGGAACCATATGTCTTTCTCCAAATAATGCAAATGTGACCTTTGTGATGTTATCAAATGTTTTATCTATGCAAGTCTTTCCTGATCTCTCTTTTGAGTCCTGTCACGCTGTTCCCAGTTGCCACCCTTCAGAGTTTACAATTCACTGTGTGAGGAATACCTCTTGCGCTAAATCCCTGACTCCTTTTATTTTTCCAGAATGGTACTTTGGTGTTGGGCATGATGGCCTATGCCTTGGGGGATTGAGGCTGGAGGATTTCAAGTTCCAACCAAGCCTCAGGAACTGTGAGGCACTAAGCAACTCAGTCAGAGGAGACCCTGTCTCCAAATGAAATACAAAATAGGGCTTGGGATACGGCTCAGTGGTTGAGTGCCTCTGAATTTCCATCCCTGGTACCAAATAAAAAATTTAAACACACACACACACACACACACACACACACACACACACAACTCACACATGTATACTTTTGTGACCTAACTTTGCAACATGACTTTATACCTTGTTTTCTCTCACGATACCTTCGGGAAGTAAGATCTTATAGAAATTGAAATGAGGAAAGTAGATAGCTGGTCAACACTGGCCTCTCTCTGAAAGAATACACTTTACCTATTAGGATGTGATTCTTTATTTTCATAGTTTTATTGACTTAGAACTCAAAGACTTAGGAGAACAATATCTGAATGTTGCATATAGCTATTTGAATGTATTTCAGTGGGATCTTCCTCTCTGGGTTCAACCACATGATTTATTTTCATTTTATTGGGGATGGAGCCCTGGGATGCTTAACCACCAAGCCCCATGCCTAGCCCTTTTTTTTTTTTTTTTTTTTTTTGTATTTAATTTGCAGTCAGAGCCTCACTGAATTGCTAATGGCCTTGCTAAGTTGCTGATGCCGGCTTTGAACTCATAATCCTTCTGCCTCAGCCTCCATGTGACAGGACACCAGGTTCAAGCCCTTTCTTCTTAACACACAAGACACATGAATCTGTGCATCCACATGCTCCTGTCATCATTGTCTTCTTTCCTGAGTCAACACCAATCTGGTGGACCGAGTTTTTCCTAAATAGTCTGCCTTTCGTTAGCCACGTAGGGTTCTTTACGGTCCTCCTGTTCACAAGGATTTTTGGCTGGCGGACTGAGCCCGAGCATACCTGTGGGCTTCTGCGTACCATCACAGCATCCCTGGTTTCCGGAGTGTGTTGATGATCTGCTGATTCTCTGTCCTGACCCCTAGCTGGAATGTCAGGTTTGGTCGCGCTGGTTGCAACAGCCTTGTCCTTCTTCCTGTGCTGAGGAGTCCTCAGGGATATCCAACAGAGGAAAACCGTTTTCACTCATCAGCAAACATCCTTGGGAGCTCAGATTGGCCCAGACCTCCCAGGAAGACATGAGGAGGCAAATGGTAGTCAAAGGTAGCTCCTGCCTCAGGCTGAAGCCCTGCTGGGGCTCAGGCTGGGTCCAGGAATGACTCCGCCCCCTGTCAGTGGCCCAGCGGAGCTCCGGATCAGCTCTGCACTGACTCCGCCTACTTTCCCTGAGCTCAGGCTCCTAGCTGATCAGCCAGGTCCTGCTGCGCAGAAGCCTGGGCAAGGGTAAGCACAGTTCCATCCCACCACCAGGGGGCCCCGGTGCAGATCAGGCCCAGGCCTGATCCGCCCTGCTGAACTCCAGGCCAGCTTGGGCAGAGGGTAGTCACGGGGCCATCCCGCCTCAGGCTGAGCCCGGCTGGAACTCCAACTCAGCCCAGGAATGACTCCGCCCACTGTCCGGGGCCCGCCGGAGCTCAGGCTCCGCCCTGCACTGACGCTGCCTACCGGAAGACACCTGCTAGAGTTCAGCCCCAGCCCAGGTCAGCCTCTCTGTCAGGCAGGGGAGCCTGGCCCAAGGTAGGCCTGGCTCCATCCTGCCACAGGCTGACCCGCAACAGAGCTCAGGCCAGACCCACGATCACCTCTGGCCACAGGGAATACCTTCCGGAGCTCAGGCTCCTGCCAGATCAGCCAAGCCAGCTGCTCAGGAGCCTGGGCAAGGGTAAGCCAAGTTCCATCCGGCCACCTGCAGACCCTTGCGCAGGTCAGGCCCAGGCCCAGGCCTGATCCGCCCAGCTGAACTGCAGGGAGCTCCTTCTCAGGGTAAGCCAGGGTCCATGCCACCACTGGCTGACCTCTTCTCTAGCTCACCGCTCTGCCCTGATCAGCCTCTTCCACCTGCGCGGGAGTTCTAGAGGGGCCTTGATCCATGCAGCCACCTGCTGACCCCTGCCAGAGCTGAGACTCCAGCCAGATTCACTTTGCCAGAATTGCAAGGGAGCCTGGGCACAGGGTAGGTCCGAGTTCATCCTGCCCCCGCCAGATTGCCGCCGTAGCTTCCGCTTGGCTCAGGAAGGCCTCGCCCACCTGCCTGGCAACCATGCCCAGGGTACACCACCTTCCATCCAGCCACGGGCCGACCCCTGCTGCAACTGAAGCTCTGCCCAAGAGCCGGGCCCCAGGGAAGGCCCAGGTTCTACCTGCCACCTGCTGAAGTCTGTAGGTCCTTAGGCTCGGCCCAGGACTATCCTCCACTCATCACCAGACAACCTCAGGAGCTCAGGATCCCTTCCACATCTTCCTGGACGACCTGTGGCCCAAGCCCTGGCACAGGATACCACCGGTCCCTACCGCCACCGGCCGACCTCTGCGGGAGCTCAGGCTTGGCCAAGATCCGCCTTGCCAACCTGGAATGGAGCCAGGGCCCAGTATAGGCCTGGGTTCATCCTGCCACATTGGAACCCAGCCTGAGTCCATGCTCTACCCAGGACCACTTCTGCCCACAGGAGCCTTGGAGAACTCGTGGCTTCCGTTGCAAATGGATAAGAAGAATCCGAATTCACACTCCGCCAAAGGGCTCCAAGCAAGAGGCAAAACTGTTGCCAGTTGCTAGAAAACAGTATTTTGGTGATGTGCCTTTGGGTGTCTGCACAGCTCACCAGAGCTTCATCACATACCTAGCTCCTACAAGTCAATGAGGAGAAACAAATCACTGAGAAAAATGGGAAAACCCAATATGGACTGTTTTGAAGATGACATACCAAAGATCCAGAGGTCTTTCCACGTCACAATCTAGTAATCCAAAGGAAACACAAAGTACATGTGTGTTTTGGCCTGTCAAATACAAAGAATAAAGAGAGGGAGAACACCGAATCTCAACAGTGTTGGAAAATGGATTGTCAAGTTGTGAGAACTGAAATGCAAAGTCGCCATAACACTTCTGTAGAGAAGTTTCAGAAAATATGCCAAAATTTAAAGTGCATGCCTATCTTTAGCCCAAGAATTTCAATTTCAATTTCAAGAAGTCATTCATTGTTACTGTGGCAAAGTTTTTTCTTATACCCTGATGTGGTCCATTGTAATCATTTTACATGATTTTCATATATTTTTAAAAGGTTTTTTTTTTTTTTGGGGGGGGGGGCGGGGAGCAGTGGGGGATGTATTTGGAGCCAATGATTTTATTTTATTTATTTATTTTGAGGTGGTGCTGAGGATCAAACCCAGAGCCTCTCCTATGCTACCAAGCACTCTACCAGTGAGCCTCAACCCCATCCGGGCTGAGGTTTTATATCTTTAAAACCCTTTGACAGGTCGCGGCGATGTGGCTCAAGCGGTAGCGCCCTCGCCTCTCGCGCGGGAGAACCGGGTTCCATCCTCAGCCCCACCTACCACCAAACGTGTTGTGTCCGCTGGAAACTAAGAAAGTCTAAGGATCAGAGTTTTTTTTTTTCTCTCTCTCTCTTTCAAAAAAGTACTTTTACGTATCTTTCAACAGATTCCTTGTGGGATTATAACTGAGACACTCTTTTTTTGTAAGTTACCACTTGGGCTGGGACTGCAGCTCAGCCGAAGCACATTTGCCTCGAAGGTCTTCCTTTCTGGGCACCTTTCAGAAAGAAATAAAATAAAGATCTATCAACAACTAAGAAAAACAATCCTAAAAAAAAAAAGAGTAGACGTGGTATTTGAAAAACAAAATTAACACAGTTGCAGTTGTACATGTTCTCGATATGAGACATTTAACATGTTCACTTTTGATAAAGGAGTATGGTTCTATGGCACCAAAGAGAATCTCCTAATGATACAGCCATCACTATCATTTGTCCATCCCCAGGACTTTTCTACTCACAGATTCAACCTGTCCTCATTAAATACTCTCTTGCTACTTTTCCCTGAAACTCAGCCCAGTAAGCACCGTTCTACTTCCTGTCTGTATGAATTGGATTATTTCCAAGATTTATTTGAACACCACCAAAGTACAAGAGCAATGTGTGCTGGTGTATGTGTGTACATGTCCACACACACTACACCTCCATATACATACAAAACTCGCATTGGTAACCAACTTTGCCTTCCTGCTTTCCACATTGAGGTTTAGAAATCCTCCTCCATTGTGTAAACATTCATTTATTTTGTTCCTGGACTTTGATGATTTATACATTGAGTGTATCAGAGCATCTGGAGTTCTTTTCGATGGAAAGATTGAGAGAGGGATTGGATTTCATGTTCTTAACTACATCATTAGGCATCTTCACAATGTTCCCACTACCTTTTATGGAACCATATGTCTTTCTCCAAATAATGCAAATGTGACCTTTGTGATGTTATCAAATGTTTTATCTATGCAAGTCTTTCCTGATCTCTCTTTTGAGTCCTGTCACGCTGTTCCCAGTTGCCACCCTTCAGAGTTTACAATTCACTGTGTGAGGAATACCTCTTGCGCTAAATCCCTGACTCCTTTTATTTTTCCAGAATGGTACTTTGGTGTTGGGCATGATGGCCTATGCCTTGGGGGATTGAGGCTGGAGGATTTCAAGTTCCAACCAAGCCTCAGGAACTGTGAGGCACTAAGCAACTCAGTCAGAGGAGACCCTGTCTCCAAATGAAATACAAAATAGGGCTTGGGATACGGCTCAGTGGTTGAGTGCCTCTGAATTTCCATCCCTGGTACCAAATAAAAAATTTAAACACACACACACACACACACACACACACACACACACACACAACTCACACATGTATACTTTTGTGACCTAACTTTGCAACATGACTTTATACCTTGTTTTCTCTCACGATACCTTCGGGAAGTAAGATCTTATAGAAATTGAAATGAGGAAAGTAGATAGCTGGTCAACACTGGCCTCTCTCTGAAAGAATACACTTTACCTATTAGGATGTGATTCTTTATTTTCATAGTTTTATTGACTTAGAACTCAAAGACTTAGGAGAACAATATCTGAATGTTGCATATAGCTATTTGAATGTATTTCAGTGGGATCTTCCTCTCTGGGTTCAACCACATGATTTATTTTCATTTTATTGGGGATGGAGCCCTGGGATGCTTAACCACCAAGCCCCATGCCTAGCCCTTTTTTTTTTTTTTTTTTTTTTGTATTTAATTTGCAGTCAGAGCCTCACTGAATTGCTAATGGCCTTGCTAAGTTGCTGATGCCGGCTTTGAACTCATAATCCTTCTGCCTCAGCCTCCATGTGACAGGACACCAGGTTCAAGCCCTTTCTTCTTAACACACAAGACACATGAATCTGTGCATCCACATGCTCCTGTCATCATTGTCTTCTTTCCTGAGTCAACACCAATCTGGTGGACCGAGTTTTTCCTAAATAGTCTGCCTTTCGTTAGCCACGTAGGGTTCTTTACGGTCCTCCTGTTCACAAGGATTTTTGGCTGGCGGACTGAGCCCGAGCATACCTGTGGGCTTCTGCGTACCATCACAGCATCCCTGGTTTCCGGAGTGTGTTGATGATCTGCTGATTCTCTGTCCTGACCCCTAGCTGGAATGTCAGGTTTGGTCGCGCTGGTTGCAACAGCCTTGTCCTTCTTCCTGTGCTGAGGAGTCCTCAGGGATATCCAACAGAGGAAAACCGTTTTCACTCATCAGCAAACATCCTTGGGAGCTCAGATTGGCCCAGACCTCCCAGGAAGACATGAGGAGGCAAATGGTAGTCAAAGGTAGCTCCTGCCTCAGGCTGAAGCCCTGCTGGGGCTCAGGCTGGGTCCAGGAATGACTCCGCCCCCTGTCAGTGGCCCAGCGGAGCTCCGGATCAGCTCTGCACTGACTCCGCCTACTTTCCCTGAGCTCAGGCTCCTAGCTGATCAGCCAGGTCCTGCTGCGCAGAAGCCTGGGCAAGGGTAAGCACAGTTCCATCCCACCACCAGGGGGCCCCGGTGCAGATCAGGCCCAGGCCTGATCCGCCCTGCTGAACTCCAGGCCAGCTTGGGCAGAGGGTAGTCACGGGGCCATCCCGCCTCAGGCTGAGCCCGGCTGGAACTCCAACTCAGCCCAGGAATGACTCCGCCCACTGTCCGGGGCCCGCCGGAGCTCAGGCTCCGCCCTGCACTGACGCTGCCTACCGGAAGACACCTGCTAGAGTTCAGCCCCAGCCCAGGTCAGCCTCTCTGTCAGGCAGGGGAGCCTGGCCCAAGGTAGGCCTGGCTCCATCCTGCCACAGGCTGACCCGCAACAGAGCTCAGGCCAGACCCACGATCACCTCTGGCCACAGGGAATACCTTCCGGAGCTCAGGCTCCTGCCAGATCAGCCAAGCCAGCTGCTCAGGAGCCTGGGCAAGGGTAAGCCAAGTTCCATCCGGCCACCTGCAGACCCTTGCGCAGGTCAGGCCCAGGCCCAGGCCTGATCCGCCCAGCTGAACTGCAGGGAGCTCCTTCTCAGGGTAAGCCAGGGTCCATGCCACCACTGGCTGACCTCTTCTCTAGCTCACCGCTCTGCCCTGATCAGCCTCTTCCACCTGCGCGGGAGTTCTAGAGGGGCCTTGATCCATGCAGCCACCTGCTGACCCCTGCCAGAGCTGAGACTCCAGCCAGATTCACTTTGCCAGAATTGCAAGGGAGCCTGGGCACAGGGTAGGTCCGAGTTCATCCTGCCCCCGCCAGATTGCCGCCGTAGCTTCCGCTTGGCTCAGGAAGGCCTCGCCCACCTGCCTGGCAACCATGCCCAGGGTACACCACCTTCCATCCAGCCACGGACCGACCCCTGCTGCAACTGAAGCTCTGCCCAAGAGCCGGGCCCCAGGGAAGGCCCAGGTTCTACCTGCCACCTGCTGAAGTCTGTAGGTCCTTAGGCTCGGCCCAGGACTATCCTCCACTCATCACCAGACAACCTCAGGAGCTCAGGATCCCTTCCACATCTTCCTGGACGACCTGTGGCCCAAGCCCTGGCACAGGATACCACCGGTCCCTACCGCCACCGGCCGACCTCTGCGGGAGCTCAGGCTTGGCCAAGATCCGCCTTGCCAACCTGGAATGGAGCCAGGGCCCAGTATAGGCCTGGGTTCATCCTGCCACATTGGAACCCAGCCTGAGTCCATGCTCTACCCAGGACCACTTCTGCCCACAGGAGCCTTGGAGAACTCGTGGCTTCCGTTGCAAATGGATAAGAAGAATCCGAATTCACACTCCGCCAAAGGGCTCCAAGCAAGAGGCAAAACTGTTGCCAGTTGCTAGAAAACAGTATTTTGGTGATGTGCCTTTGGGTGTCTGCACAGCTCACCAGAGCTTCATCACATACCTAGCTCCTACAAGTCAATGAGGAGAAACAAATCACTGAGAAAAATGGGAAAACCCAATATGGACTGTTTTGAAGATGACATACCAAAGATCCAGAGGTCTTTCCACGTCACAATCTAGTAATCCAAAGGAAACACAAAGTACATGTGTGTTTTGGCCTGTCAAATACAAAGAATAAAGAGAGGGAGAACACCGAATCTCAACAGTGTTGGAAAATGGATTGTCAAGTTGTGAGAACTGAAATGCAAAGTCGCCATAACACTTCTGTAGAGAAGTTTCAGAAAATATGCCAAAATTTAAAGTGCATGCCTATCTTTAGCCCAAGAATTTCAATTTCAATTTCAAGAAGTCATTCATTGTTACTGTGGCAAAGTTTTTTCTTATACCCTGATGTGGTCCATTGTAATCATTTTACATGATTTTCATATATTTTTAAAAGGTTTTTTTTTTTTGGGGGGGGGGGCGGGGAGCAGTGGGGGATGTATTTGGAGCCAATGATTTTATTTTATTTATTTATTTTGAGGTGGTGCTGAGGATCAAACCCAGAGCCTCTCCTATGCTACCAAGCACTCTACCAGTGAGCCTCAACCCCATCCGGGCTGAGGTTTTATATCTTTAAAACCCTTTGACAGGTCGCGGCGATGTGGCTCAAGCGGTAGCGCCCTCGCCTCTCGCGCGGGAGAACCGGGTTCCATCCTCAGCCCCACCTACCACCAAACGTGTTGTGTCCGCTGGAAACTAAGAAAGTCTAAGGATCAGAGTTTTTTTTTTTCTCTCTCTCTCTTTCAAAAAAGTACTTTTAGGTATCTTTCAACAGATTCCTTGTGGGATTATAACTGAGACACTCTTTTTTTGTAAGTTACCACTTGGGCTGGGACTGCAGCTCAGCCGAAGCACATTTGCCTCGAAGGTCTTCCTTTCTGGGCACCTTTCAGAAAGAAATAAAATAAAGATCTATCAACAACTAAGAAAAACAATCCTAAAAAAAAAAAGAGTAGACGTGGTATTTGAAAAACAAAATTAACACAGTTGCAGTTGTACATGTTCTCGATATGAGACATTTAACATGTTCACTTTTGATAAAGGAGTATGGTTCTATGGCACCAAAGAGAATCTCCTAATGATACAGCCATCACTATCATTTGTCCATCCCCAGGACTTTTCTACTCACAGATTCAACCTGTCCTCATTAAATACTCTCTTGCTACTTTTCCCTGAAACTCAGCCCAGTAAGCACCGTTCTACTTCCTGTCTGTATGAATTGGATTATTTCCAAGATTTATTTGAACACCACCAAAGTACAAGAGCAATGTGTGCTGGTGTATGTGTGTACATGTCCACACACACTACACCTCCATATACATACAAAACTCGCATTGGTAACCAACTTTGCCTTCCTGCTTTCCACATTGAGGTTTAGAAATCCTCCTCCATTGTGTAAACATTCATTTATTTTGTTCCTGGACTTTGATGATTTATACATTGAGTGTATCAGAGCATCTGGAGTTCTTTTCGATGGAAAGATTGAGAGAGGGATTGGATTTCATGTTCTTAACTACATCATTAGGCATCTTCACAATGTTCCCACTACCTTTTATGGAACCATATGTCTTTCTCCAAATAATGCAAATGTGACCTTTGTGATGTTATCAAATGTTTTATCTATGCAAGTCTTTCCTGATCTCTCTTTTGAGTCCTGTCACGCTGTTCCCAGTTGCCACCCTTCAGAGTTTACAATTCACTGTGTGAGGAATACCTCTTGCGCTAAATCCCTGACTCCTTTTATTTTTCCAGAATGGTACTTTGGTGTTGGGCATGATGGCCTATGCCTTGGGGGATTGAGGCTGGAGGATTTCAAGTTCCAACCAAGCCTCAGGAACTGTGAGGCACTAAGCAACTCAGTCAGAGGAGACCCTGTCTCCAAATGAAATACAAAATAGGGCTTGGGATACGGCTCAGTGGTTGAGTGCCTCTGAATTTCCATCCCTGGTACCAAATAAAAAATTTAAACACACACACACACACACACACACACACACACACACACAACTCACACATGTATACTTTTGTGACCTAACTTTGCAACATGACTTTATACCTTGTTTTCTCTCACGATACCTTCGGGAAGTAAGATCTTATAGAAATTGAAATGAGGAAAGTAGATAGCTGGTCAACACTGGCCTCTCTCTGAAAGAATACACTTTACCTATTAGGATGTGATTCTTTATTTTCATAGTTTTATTGACTTAGAACTCAAAGACTTAGGAGAACAATATCTGAATGTTGCATATAGCTATTTGAATGTATTTCAGTGGGATCTTCCTCTCTGGGTTCAACCACATGATTTATTTTCATTTTATTGGGGATGGAGCCCTGGGATGCTTAACCACCAAGCCCCATGCCTAGCCCTTTTTTTTTTTTTTTTGTATTTAATTTGCAGTCAGAGCCTCACTGAATTGCTAATGGCCTTGCTAAGTTGCTGATGCCGGCTTTGAACTCATAATCCTTCTGCCTCAGCCTCCATGTGACAGGACACCAGGTTCAAGCCCTTTCTTCTTAACACACAAGACACATGAATCTGTGCATCCACATGCTCCTGTCATCATTGTCTTCTTTCCTGAGTCAACACCAATCTGGTGGACCGAGTTTTTCCTAAATAGTCTGCCTTTCGTTAGCCACGTAGGGTTCTTTACGGTCCTCCTGTTCACAAGGATTTTTGGCTGGCGGACTGAGCCCGAGCATACCTGTGGGCTTCTGCGTACCATCACAGCATCCCTGGTTTCCGGAGTGTGTTGATGATCTGCTGATTCTCTGTCCTGACCCCTAGCTGGAATGTCAGGTTTGGTCGCGCTGGTTGCAACAGCCTTGTCCTTCTTCCTGTGCTGAGGAGTCCTCAGGGATATCCAACAGAGGAAAACCGTTTTCACTCATCAGCAAACATCCTTGGGAGCTCAGATTGGCCCAGACCTCCCAGGAAGACATGAGGAGGCAAATGGTAGTCAAAGGTAGCTCCTGCCTCAGGCTGAAGCCCTGCTGGGGCTCAGGCTGGGTCCAGGAATGACTCCGCCCCCTGTCAGTGGCCCAGCGGAGCTCCGGATCAGCTCTGCACTGACTCCGCCTACTTTCCCTGAGCTCAGGCTCCTAGCTGATCAGCCAGGTCCTGCTGCGCAGAAGCCTGGGCAAGGGTAAGCACAGTTCCATCCCACCACCAGGGGGCCCCGGTGCAGATCAGGCCCAGGCCTGATCCGCCCTGCTGAACTCCAGGCCAGCTTGGGCAGAGGGTAGTCACGGGGCCATCCCGCCTCAGGCTGAGCCCGGCTGGAACTCCAACTCAGCCCAGGAATGACTCCGCCCACTGTCCGGGGCCCGCCGGAGCTCAGGCTCCGCCCTGCACTGACGCTGCCTACCGGAAGACACCTGCTAGAGTTCAGCCCCAGCCCAGGTCAGCCTCTCTGTCAGGCAGGGGAGCCTGGCCCAAGGTAGGCCTGGCTCCATCCTGCCACAGGCTGACCCGCAACAGAGCTCAGGCCAGACCCACGATCACCTCTGGCCACAGGGAATACCTTCCGGAGCTCAGGCTCCTGCCAGATCAGCCAAGCCAGCTGCTCAGGAGCCTGGGCAAGGGTAAGCCAAGTTCCATCCGGCCACCTGCAGACCCTTGCGCAGGTCAGGCCCAGGCCCAGGCCTGATCCGCCCAGCTGAACTGCAGGGAGCTCCTTCTCAGGGTAAGCCAGGGTCCATGCCACCACTGGCTGACCTCTTCTCTAGCTCACCGCTCTGCCCTGATCAGCCTCTTCCACCTGCGCGGGAGTTCTAGAGGGGCCTTGATCCATGCAGCCACCTGCTGACCCCTGCCAGAGCTGAGACTCCAGCCAGATTCACTTTGCCAGAATTGCAAGGGAGCCTGGGCACAGGGTAGGTCCGAGTTCATCCTGCCCCCGCCAGATTGCCGCCGTAGCTTCCGCTTGGCTCAGGAAGGCCTCGCCCACCTGCCTGGCAACCATGCCCAGGGTACACCACCTTCCATCCAGCCACGGGCCGACCCCTGCTGAAACTGAAGCTCTGCCCAAGAGCCGGGCCCCAGGGAAGGCCCAGGTTCTACCTGCCACCTGCTGAAGTCTGTAGGTCCTTAGGCTCGGCCCAGGACTATCCTCCACTCATCACCAGACAACCTCAGGAGCTCAGGATCCCTTCCACATCTTCCTGGACGACCTGTGGCCCAAGCCCTGGCACAGGATACCACCGGTCCCTACCGCCACCGGCCGACCTCTGCGGGAGCTCAGGCTTGGCCAAGATCCGCCTTGCCAACCTGGAATGGAGCCAGGGCCCAGTATAGGCCTGGGTTCATCCTGCCACATTGGAACCCAGCCTGAGTCCATGCTCTACACAGGACCACTTCTGCCCACAGGAGCCTTGGAGAACTCGTGGCTTCCGTTGCAAATGGATAAGAAGAATCCGAATTCACACTCCGCCAAAGGGCTCCAAGCAAGAGGCAAAACTGTTGCCAGTTGCTAGAAAACAGTATTTTGGTGATGTGCCTTTGGGTGTCTGCACAGCTCACCAGAGCTTCATCACATACCTAGCTCCTACAAGTCAATGAGGAGAAACAAATCACTGAGAAAAATGGGAAAACCCAATATGGACTGTTTTGAAGATGACATACCAAAGATCCAGAGGTCTTTCCACGTCACAATCTAGTAATCCAAAGGAAACACAAAGTACATGTGTGTTTTGGCCTGTCAAATACAAAGAATAAAGAGAGGGAGAACACCGAATCTCAACAGTGTTGGAAAATGGATTGTCAAGTTGTGAGAACTGAAATGCAAAGTCGCCATAACACTTCTGTAGAGAAGTTTCAGAAAATATGCCAAAATTTAAAGTGCATGCCTATCTTTAGCCCAAGAATTTCAATTTCAATTTCAAGAAGTCATTCATTGTTACTGTGGCAAAGTTTTTTCTTATACCCTGATGTGGTCCATTGTAATCATTTTACATGATTTTCATATATTTTTAAAAGGTTTTTTTTTTTTTGGGGGGGGGGGGCGGGGAGCAGTGGGGGATGTATTTGGAGCCAATGATTTTATTTTATTTATTTATTTTGAGGTGGTGCTGAGGATCAAACCCAGAGCCTCTCCTATGCTACCAAGCACTCTACCAGTGAGCCTCAACCCCATCCGGGCTGAGGTTTTATATCTTTAAAACCCTTTGACAGGTCGCGGCGATATGGCTCAAGCGGTAGCGCCCTCGCCTCTCGCGCGGGAGAACCGGGTTCCATCCTCAGCCCCACCTACCACCAAACGTGTTGTGTCCGCTGGAAACTAAGAAAGTCTAAGGATCAGAGTTTTTTTTTTTCTCTCTCTCTCTTTCAAAAAAGTACTTTTACGTATCTTTCAACAGATTCCTTGTGGGATTATAACTGAGACACTCTTTTTTTGTAAGTTACCACTTGGGCTGGGACTGCAGCTCAGCCGAAGCACATTTGCCTCGAAGGTCTTCCTTTCTGGGCACCTTTCAGAAAGAAATAAAATAAAGATCTATCAACAACTAAGAAAAACAATCCTAAAAAAAAAAAGAGTAGACGTGGTATTTGAAAAACAAAATTAACACAGTTGCAGTTGTACATGTTCTCGATATGAGACATTTAACATGTTCACTTTTGATAAAGGAGTATGGTTCTATGGCACCAAAGAGAATCTCCTAATGATACAGCCATCACTATCATTTGTCCATCCCCAGGACTTTTCTACTCACAGATTCAACCTGTCCTCATTAAATACTCTCTTGCTACTTTTCCCTGAAACTCAGCCCAGTAAGCACCGTTCTACTTCCTGTCTGTATGAATTGGATTATTTCCAAGATTTATTTGAACACCACCAAAGTACAAGAGCAATGTGTGCTGGTGTATGTGTGTACATGTCCACACACACTACACCTCCATATACATACAAAACTCGCATTGGTAACCAACTTTGCCTTCCTGCTTTCCACATTGAGGTTTAGAAATCCTCCTCCATTGTGTAAACATTCATTTATTTTGTTCCTGGACTTTGATGATTTATACATTGAGTGTATCAGAGCATCTGGAGTTCTTTTCGATGGAAAGATTGAGAGAGGGATTGGATTTCATGTTCTTAACTACATCATTAGGCATCTTCACAATGTTCCCACTACCTTTTATGGAACCATATGTCTTTCTCCAAATAATGCAAATGTGACCTTTGTGATGTTATCAAATGTTTTATCTATGCAAGTCTTTCCTGATCTCTCTTTTGAGTCCTGTCACGCTGTTCCCAGTTGCCACCCTTCAGAGTTTACAATTCACTGTGTGAGGAATACCTCTTGCGCTAAATCCCTGACTCCTTTTATTTTTCCAGAATGGTACTTTGGTGTTGGGCATGATGGCCTATGCCTTGGGGGATTGAGGCTGGAGGATTTCAAGTTCCAACCAAGCCTCAGGAACTGTGAGGCACTAAGCAACTCAGTCAGAGGAGACCCTGTCTCCAAATGAAATACAAAATAGGGCTTGGGATACGGCTCAGTGGTTGAGTGCCTCTGAATTTCCATCCCTGGTACCAAATAAAAAATTTAAACACACACACACACACACACACACACACACACACACACAACTCACACATGTATACTTTTGTGACCTAACTTTGCAACATGACTTTATACCTTGTTTTCTCTCACGATACCTTCGGGAAGTAAGATCTTATAGAAATTGAAATGAGGAAAGTAGATAGCTGGTCAACACTGGCCTCTCTCTGAAAGAATACACTTTACCTATTAGGATGTGATTCTTTATTTTCATAGTTTTATTGACTTAGAACTCAAAGACTTAGGAGAACAATATCTGAATGTTGCATATAGCTATTTGAATGTATTTCAGTGGGATCTTCCTCTCTGGGTTCAACCACATGATTTATTTTCATTTTATTGGGGATGGAGCCCTGGGATGCTTAACCACCAAGCCCCATGCCTAGCCCTTTTTTTTTTTTTTTTTTTTTTTTGTATTTAATTTGCAGTCAGAGCCTCACTGAATTGCTAATGGCCTTGCTAAGTTGCTGATGCCGGCTTTGAACTCATAATCCTTCTGCCTCAGCCTCCATGTGACAGGACACCAGGTTCAAGCCCTTTCTTCTTAACACACAAGACACATGAATCTGTGCATCCACATGCTCCTGTCATCATTGTCTTCTTTCCTGAGTCAACACCAATCTGGTGGACCGAGTTTTTCCTAAATAGTCTGCCTTTCGTTAGCCACGTAGGGTTCTTTACGGTCCTCCTGTTCACAAGGATTTTTGGCTGGCGGACTGAGCCCGAGCATACCTGTGGGCTTCTGCGTACCATCACAGCATCCCTGGTTTCCGGAGTGTGTTGATGATCTGCTGATTCTCTGTCCTGACCCCTAGCTGGAATGTCAGGTTTGGTCGCGCTGGTTGCAACAGCCTTGTCCTTCTTCCTGTGCTGAGGAGTCCTCAGGGATATCCAACAGAGGAAAACCGTTTTCACTCATCAGCAAACATCCTTGGGAGCTCAGATTGGCCCAGACCTCCCAGGAAGACATGAGGAGGCAAATGGTAGTCAAAGGTAGCTCCTGCCTCAGGCTGAAGCCCTGCTGGGGCTCAGGCTGGGTCCAGGAATGACTCCGCCCCCTGTCAGTGGCCCAGCGGAGCTCCGGATCAGCTCTGCACTGACTCCGCCTACTTTCCCTGAGCTCAGGCTCCTAGCTGATCAGCCAGGTCCTGCTGCGCAGAAGCCTGGGCAAGGGTAAGCACAGTTCCATCCCACCACCAGGGGGCCCCGGTGCAGATCAGGCCCAGGCCTGATCCGCCCTGCTGAACTCCAGGCCAGCTTGGGCAGAGGGTAGTCACGGGGCCATCCCGCCTCAGGCTGAGCCCGGCTGGAACTCCAACTCAGCCCAGGAATGACTCCGCCCACTGTCCGGGGCCCGCCGGAGCTCAGGCTCCGCCCTGCACTGACGCTGCCTACCGGAAGACACCTGCTAGAGTTCAGCCCCAGCCCAGGTCAGCCTCTCTGTCAGGCAGGGGAGCCTGGCCCAAGGTAGGCCTGGCTCCATCCTGCCACAGGCTGACCCGCAACAGAGCTCAGGCCAGACCCACGATCACCTCTGGCCACAGGGAATACCTTCCGGAGCTCAGGCTCCTGCCAGATCAGCCAAGCCAGCTGCTCAGGAGCCTGGGCAAGGGTAAGCCAAGTTCCATCCGGCCACCTGCAGACCCTTGCGCAGGTCAGGCCCAGGCCCAGGCCTGATCCGCCCAGCTGAACTGCAGGGAGCTCCTTCTCAGGGTAAGCCAGGGTCCATGCCACCACTGGCTGACCTCTTCTCTAGCTCACCGCTCTGCCCTGATCAGCCTCTTCCACCTGCGCGGGAGTTCTAGAGGGGCCTTGATCCATGCAGCCACCTGCTGACCCCTGCCAGAGCTGAGACTCCAGCCAGATTCACTTTGCCAGAATTGCAAGGGAGCCTGGGCACAGGGTAGGTCCGAGTTCATCCTGCCCCCGCCAGATTGCCGCCGTAGCTTCCGCTTGGCTCAGGAAGGCCTCGCCCACCTGCCTGGCAACCATGCCCAGGGTACACCACCTTCCATCCAGCCACGGGCCGACCCCTGCTGCAACTGAAGCTCTGCCCAAGAGCCGGGCCCCAGGGAAGGCCCAGGTTCTACCTGCCACCTGCTGAAGTCTGTAGGTCCTTAGGCTCGGCCCAGGACTATCCTCCACTCATCACCAGACAACCTCAGGAGCTCAGGATCCCTTCCACATCTTCCTGGACGACCTGTGGCCCAAGCCCTGGCACAGGATACCACCGGTCCCTACCGCCACCGGCCGACCTCTGCGGGAGCTCAGGCTTGGCCAAGATCCGCCTTGCCAACCTGGAATGGAGCCAGGGCCCAGTATAGGCCTGGGTTCATCCTGCCACATTGGAACCCAGCCTGAGTCCATGCTCTACCCAGGACCACTTCTGCCCACAGGAGCCTTGGAGAACTCGTGGCTTCCGTTGCAAATGGATAAGAAGAATCCGAATTCACACTCCGCCAAAGGGCTCCAAGCAAGAGGCAAAACTGTTGCCAGTTGCTAGAAAACAGTATTTTGGTGATGTGCCTTTGGGTGTCTGCACAGCTCACCAGAGCTTCATCACATACCTAGCTCCTACAAGTCAATGAGGAGAAACAAATCACTGAGAAAAATGGGAAAACCCAATATGGACTGTTTTGAAGATGACATACCAAAGATCCAGAGGTCTTTCCACGTCACAATCTAGTAATCCAAAGGAAACACAAAGTACATGTGTGTTTTGGCCTGTCAAATACAAAGAATAAAGAGAGGGAGAACACCGAATCTCAACAGTGTTGGAAAATGGATTGTCAAGTTGTGAGAACTGAAATGCAAAGTCGCCATAACACTTCTGTAGAGAAGTTTCAGAAAATATGCCAAAATTTAAAGTGCATGCCTATCTTTAGCCCAAGAATTTCAATTTCAATTTCAAGAAGTCATTCATTGTTACTGTGGCAAAGTTTTTTCTTATACCCTGATGTGGTCCATTGTAATCATTTTACATGATTTTCATATATTTTTAAAAGGTTTTTTTTTTTTGGGGGGGGGGGCGGGGAGCAGTGGGGGATGTATTTGGAGCCAATGATTTTATTTTATTTATTTATTTTGAGGTGGTGCTGAGGATCAAACCCAGAGCCTCTCCTATGCTACCAAGCACTCTACCAGTGAGCCTCAACCCCATCCGGGCTGAGGTTTTATATCTTTAAAACCCTTTGACAGGTCGCGGCGATGTGGCTCAAGCGGTAGCGCCCTCGCCTCTCCGCGGGAGAACCGGGTTCCATCCTCAGCCCCACCTACCACCAAACGTGTTGTGTCCGCTGGAAACTAAGAAAGTCTAAGGATCAGAGTTTTTTTTTTTCTCTCTCTCTCTTTCAAAAAAGTACTTTTAGGTATCTTTCAACAGATTCCTTGTGGGATTATAACTGAGACACTCTTTTTTTGTAAGTTACCACTTGGGCTGGGACTGCAGCTCAGCCGAAGCACATTTGCCTCGAAGGTCTTCCTTTCTGGGCACCTTTCAGAAAGAAATAAAATAAAGATCTATCAACAACTAAGAAAAACAATCCTAAAAAAAAAAAGAGTAGACGTGGTATTTGAAAAACAAAATTAACACAGTTGCAGTTGTACATGTTCTCGATATGAGACATTTAACATGTTCACTTTTGATAAAGGAGTATGGTTCTATGGCACCAAAGAGAATCTCCTAATGATACAGCCATCACTATCATTTGTCCATCCCCAGGACTTTTCTACTCACAGATTCAACCTGTCCTCATTAAATACTCTCTTGCTACTTTTCCCTGAAACTCAGCCCAGTAAGCACCGTTCTACTTCCTGTCTGTATGAATTGGATTATTTCCAAGATTTATTTGAACACCACCAAAGTACAAGAGCAATGTGTGCTGGTGTATGTGTGTACATGTCCACACACACTACACCTCCATATACATACAAAACTCGCATTGGTAACCAACTTTGCCTTCCTGCTTTCCACATTGAGGTTTAGAAATCCTCCTCCATTGTGTAAACATTCATTTATTTTGTTCCTGGACTTTGATGATTTATACATTGAGTGTATCAGAGCATCTGGAGTTCTTTTCGATGGAAAGATTGAGAGAGGGATTGGATTTCATGTTCTTAACTACATCATTAGGCATCTTCACAATGTTCCCACTACCTTTTATGGAACCATATGTCTTTCTCCAAATAATGCAAATGTGACCTTTGTGATGTTATCAAATGTTTTATCTATGCAAGTCTTTCCTGATCTCTCTTTTGAGTCCTGTCACGCTGTTCCCAGTTGCCACCCTTCAGAGTTTACAACTCACTGTGTGAGGAATACCTCTTGCGCTAAATCCCTGACTCCTTTTATTTTTCCAGAATGGTACTTTGGTGTTGGGCATGATGGCCTATGCCTTGGGGGATTGAGGCTGGAGGATTTCAAGTTCCAACCAAGCCTCAGGAACTGTGAGGCACTAAGCAACTCAGTCAGAGGAGACCCTGTCTCCAAATGAAATACAAAATAGGGCTTGGGATACGGCTCAGTGGTTGAGTGCCTCTGAATTTCCATCCCTGGTACCAAATAAAAAATTTAAACACACACACACACACACACACACACACACACACACAACTCACACATGTATACTTTTGTGACCTAACTTTGCAACATGACTTTATACCTTGTTTTCTCTCACGATACCTTCGGGAAGTAAGATCTTATAGAAATTGAAATGAGGAAAGTAGATAGCTGGTCAACACTGGCCTCTCTCTGAAAGAATACACTTTACCTATTAGGATGTGATTCTTTATTTTCATAGTTTTATTGACTTAGAACTCAAAGACTTAGGAGAACAATATCTGAATGTTGCATATAGCTATTTGAATGTATTTCAGTGGGATCTTCCTCTCTGGGTTCAACCACATGATTTATTTTCATTTTATTGGGGATGGAGCCCTGGGATGCTTAACCACCAAGCCCCATGCCTAGCCCTTTTTTTTTTTTTTTTTTTTTTTTTGTATTTAATTTGCAGTCAGAGCCTCACTGAATTGCTAATGGCCTTGCTAAGTTGCTGATGCCGGCTTTGAACTCATAATCCTTCTGCCTCAGCCTCCATGTGACAGGACACCAGGTTCAAGCCCTTTCTTCTTAACACACAAGACACATGAATCTGTGCATCCACATGCTCCTGTCATCATTGTCTTCTTTCCTGAGTCAACACCAATCTGGTGGACCGAGTTTTTCCTAAATAGTCTGCCTTTCGTTAGCCACGTAGGGTTCTTTACGGTCCTCCTGTTCACAAGGATTTTTGGCTGGCGGACTGAGCCCGAGCATACCTGTGGGCTTCTGCGTACCATCACAGCATCCCTGGTTTCCGGAGTGTGTTGATGATCTGCTGATTCTCTGTCCTGACCCCTAGCTGGAATGTCAGGTTTGGTCGCGCTGGTTGCAACAGCCTTGTCCTTCTTCCTGTGCTGAGGAGTCCTCAGGGATATCCAACAGAGGAAAACCGTTTTCACTCATCAGCAAACATCCTTGGGAGCTCAGATTGGCCCAGACCTCCCAGGAAGACATGAGGAGGCAAATGGTAGTCAAAGGTAGCTCCTGCCTCAGGCTGAAGCCCTGCTGGGGCTCAGGCTGGGTCCAGGAATGACTCCGCCCCCTGTCAGTGGCCCAGCGGAGCTCCGGATCAGCTCTGCACTGACTCCGCCTACTTTCCCTGAGCTCAGGCTCCTAGCTGATCAGCCAGGTCCTGCTGCGCAGAAGCCTGGGCAAGGGTAAGCACAGTTCCATCCCACCACCAGGGGGCCCCGGTGCAGATCAGGCCCAGGCCTGATCCGCCCTGCTGAACTCCAGGCCAGCTTGGGCAGAGGGTAGTCACGGGGCCATCCCGCCTCAGGCTGAGCCCGGCTGGAACTCCAACTCAGCCCAGGAATGACTCCGCCCACTGTCCGGGGCCCGCCGGAGCTCAGGCTCCGCCCTGCACTGACGCTGCCTACCGGAAGACACCTGCTAGAGTTCAGCCCCAGCCCAGGTCAGCCTCTCTGTCAGGCAGGGGAGCCTGGCCCAAGGTAGGCCTGGCTCCATCCTGCCACAGGCTGACCCGCAACAGAGCTCAGGCCAGACCCACGATCACCTCTGGCCACAGGGAATACCTTCCGGAGCTCAGGCTCCTGCCAGATCAGCCAAGCCAGCTGCTCAGGAGCCTGGGCAAGGGTAAGCCAAGTTCCATCCGGCCACCTGCAGACCCTTGCGCAGGTCAGGCCCAGGCCCAGGCCTGATCCGCCCAGCTGAACTGCAGGGAGCTCCTTCTCAGGGTAAGCCAGGGTCCATGCCACCACTGGCTGACCTCTTCTCTAGCTCACCGCTCTGCCCTGATCAGCCTCTTCCACCTGCGCGGGAGTTCTAGAGGGGCCTTGATCCATGCAGCCACCTGCTGACCCCTGCCAGAGCTGAGACTCCAGCCAGATTCACTTTGCCAGAATTGCAAGGGAGCCTGGGCACAGGGTAGGTCCGAGTTCATCCTGCCCCCGCCAGATTGCCGCCGTAGCTTCCGCTTGGCTCAGGAAGGCCTCGCCCACCTGCCTGGCAACCATGCCCAGGGTACACCACCTTCCATCCAGCCACGGGCCGACCCCTGCTGCAACTGAAGCTCTGCCCAAGAGCCGGGCCCCAGGGAAGGCCCAGGTTCTACCTGCCACCTGCTGAAGTCTGTAGGTCCTTAGGCTCGGCCCAGGACTATCCTCCACTCATCACCAGACAACCTCAGGAGCTCAGGATCCCTTCCACATCTTCCTGGACGACCTGTGGCCCAAGCCCTGGCACAGGATACCACCGGTCCCTACCGCCACCGGCCGACCTCTGCGGGAGCTCAGGCTTGGCCAAGATCCGCCTTGCCAACCTGGAATGGAGCCAGGGCCCAGTATAGGCCTGGGTTCATCCTGCCACATTGGAACCCAGCCTGAGTCCATGCTCTACCCAGGACCACTTCTGCCCACAGGAGCCTTGGAGAACTCGTGGCTTCCGTTGCAAATGGATAAGAAGAATCCGAATTCACACTCCGCCAAAGGGCTCCAAGCAAGAGGCAAAACTGTTGCCAGTTGCTAGAAAACAGTATTTTGGTGATGTGCCTTTGGGTGTCTGCACAGCTCACCAGAGCTTCATCACATACCTAGCTCCTACAAGTCAATGAGGAGAAACAAATCACTGAGAAAAATGGGAAAACCCAATATGGACTGTTTTGAAGATGACATACCAAAGATCCAGAGGTCTTTCCACGTCACAATCTAGTAATCCAAAGGAAACACAAAGTACATGTGTGTTTTGGCCTGTCAAATACAAAGAATAAAGAGAGGGAGAACACCGAATCTCAACAGTGTTGGAAAATGGATTGTCAAGTTGTGAGAACTGAAATGCAAAGTCGCCATAACACTTCTGTAGAGAAGTTTCAGAAAATATGCCAAAATTTAAAGTGCATGCCTATCTTTAGCCCAAGAATTTCAATTTCAATTTCAAGAAGTCATTCATTGTTACTGTGGCAAAGTTTTTTCTTATACCCTGATGTGGTCCATTGTAATCATTTTACATGATTTTCATATATTGTTAAAAGGTTTTTTTTTTTTTTTGGGGGGGGGGGCGGGGAGCAGTGGGGGATGTATTTGGAGCCAATGATTTTATTTTATTTATTTATTTTGAGGTGGTGCTGAGGATCAAACCCAGAGCCTCTCCTATGCTACCAAGCACTCTACCAGTGAGCCTCAACCCCATCCGGGCTGAGGTTTTATATCTTTAAAACCCTTTGACAGGTTGCGGCGATATGGCTCAAGCGGTAGCGCCCTCGCCTCCCGCGCGGGAGAACCGGGTTCCATCCTCAGCCCCACCTACCACCAAACGTGTTGTGTCCGCTGGAAACTAAGAAAGTCTAAGGATCAGAGTTTTTTTTTTTTCTCTCTCTCTCTTTCAAAAAAGTACTTTTACGTATCTTTCAACAGATTCCTTGTGGGATTATAACTGAGACACTCTTTTTTTGTAAGTTACCACTTGGGCTGGGACTGCAGCTCAGCCGAAGCACATTTGCCTCGAAGGTCTTCCTTTCTGGGCACCTTTCAGAAAGAAATAAAATAAAGATCTATCAACAACTAAGAAAAACAATCCTAAAAAAAAAAAGAGTAGACGTGGTATTTGAAAAACAAAATTAACACAGTTGCAGTTGTACATGTTCTCGATATGAGACATTTAACATGTTCACTTTTGATAAAGGAGTATGGTTCTATGGCACCAAAGAGAATCTCCTAATGATACAGCCATCACTATCATTTGTCCATCCCCAGGACTTTTCTACTCACAGATTCAACCTGTCCTCATTAAATACTCTCTTGCTACTTTTCCCTGAAACTCAGCCCAGTAAGCACCGTTCTACTTCCTGTCTGTATGAATTGGATTATTTCCAAGATTTATTTGAACACCACCAAAGTACAAGAGCAATGTGTGCTGGTGTATGTGTGTACATGTCCACACACACTACACCTCCATATACATACAAAACTCGCATTGGTAACCAACTTTGCCTTCCTGCTTTCCACATTGAGGTTTAGAAATCCTCCTCCATTGTGTAAACATTCATTTATTTTGTTCCTGGACTTTGATGATTTATACATTGAGTGTATCAGAGCATCTGGAGTTCTTTTCGATGGAAAGATTGAGAGAGGGATTGGATTTCATGTTCTTAACTACATCATTAGGCATCTTCACAATGTTCCCACTACCTTTTATGGAACCATATGTCTTTCTCCAAATAATGCAAATGTGACCTTTGTGATGTTATCAAATGTTTTATCTATGCAAGTCTTTCCTGATCTCTCTTTTGAGTCCTGTCACGCTGTTCCCAGTTGCCACCCTTCAGAGTTTACAATTCACTGTGTGAGGAATACCTCTTGCGCTAAATCCCTGACTCCTTTTATTTTTCCAGAATGGTACTTTGGTGTTGGGCATGATGGCCTATGCCTTGGGGGATTGAGGCTGGAGGATTTCAAGTTCCAACCAAGCCTCAGGAACTGTGAGGCACTAAGCAACTCAGTCAGAGGAGACCCTGTCTCCAAATGAAATACAAAATAGGGCTTGGGATACGGCTCAGTGGTTGAGTGCCTCTGAATTTCCATCCCTGGTACCAAATAAAAAATTTAAACACACACACACACACACACACACACACACACACACACAACTCACACATGTATACTTTTGTGACCTAACTTTGCAACATGACTTTATACCTTGTTTTCTCTCACGATACCTTCGGGAAGTAAGATCTTATAGAAATTGAAATGAGGAAAGTAGATAGCTGGTCAACACTGGCCTCTCTCTGAAAGAATACACTTTACCTATTAGGATGTGATTCTTTATTTTCATAGTTTTATTGACTTAGAACTCAAAGACTTAGGAGAACAATATCTGAATGTTGCATATAGCTATTTGAATGTATTTCAGTGGGATCTTCCTCTCTGGGTTCAACCACATGATTTATTTTCATTTTATTGGGGATGGAGCCCTGGGATGCTTAACCACCAAGCCCCATGCCTAGCCCTTTTTTTTTTTTTTTTTTTTTTTTGTATTTAATTTGCAGTCAGAGCCTCACTGAATTGCTAATGGCCTTGCTAAGTTGCTGATGCCGGCTTTGAACTCATAATCCTTCTGCCTCAGCCTCCATGTGACAGGACACCAGGTTCAAGCCCTTTCTTCTTAACACACAAGACACATGAATCTGTGCATCCACATGCTCCTGTCATCATTGTCTTCTTTCCTGAGTCAACACCAATCTGGTGGACCGAGTTTTTCCTAAATAGTCTGCCTTTCGTTAGCCACGTAGGGTTCTTTACGGTCCTCCTGTTCACAAGGATTTTTGGCTGGCGGACTGAGCCCGAGCATACCTGTGGGCTTCTGCGTACCATCACAGCATCCCTGGTTTCCGGAGTGTGTTGATGATCTGCTGATTCTCTGTCCTGACCCCTAGCTGGAATGTCAGGTTTGGTCGCGCTGGTTGCAACAGCCTTGTCCTTCTTCCTGTGCTGAGGAGTCCTCAGGGATATCCAACAGAGGAAAACCGTTTTCACTCATCAGCAAACATCCTTGGGAGCTCAGATTGGCCCAGACCTCCCAGGAAGACATGAGGAGGCAAATGGTAGTCAAAGGTAGCTCCTGCCTCAGGCTGAAGCCCTGCTGGGGCTCAGGCTGGGTCCAGGAATGACTCCGCCCCCTGTCAGTGGCCCAGCGGAGCTCCGGATCAGCTCTGCACTGACTCCGCCTACTTTCCCTGAGCTCAGGCTCCTAGCTGATCAGCCAGGTCCTGCTGCGCAGAAGCCTGGGCAAGGGTAAGCACAGTTCCATCCCACCACCAGGGGGCCCCGGTGCAGATCAGGCCCAGGCCTGATCCGCCCTGCTGAACTCCAGGCCAGCTTGGGCAGAGGGTAGTCACGGGGCCATCCCGCCTCAGGCTGAGCCCGGCTGGAACTCCAACTCAGCCCAGGAATGACTCCGCCCACTGTCCGGGGCCCGCCGGAGCTCAGGCTCCGCCCTGCACTGACGCTGCCTACCGGAAGACACCTGCTAGAGTTCAGCCCCAGCCCAGGTCAGCCTCTCTGTCAGGCAGGGGAGCCTGGCCCAAGGTAGGCCTGGCTCCATCCTGCCACAGGCTGACCCGCAACAGAGCTCAGGCCAGACCCACGATCACCTCTGGCCACAGGGAATACCTTCCGGAGCTCAGGCTCCTGCCAGATCAGCCAAGCCAGCTGCTCAGGAGCCTGGGCAAGGGTAAGCCAAGTTCCATCCGGCCACCTGCAGACCCTTGCGCAGGTCAGGCCCAGGCCCAGGCCTGATCCGCCCAGCTGAACTGCAGGGAGCTCCTTCTCAGGGTAAGCCAGGGTCCATGCCACCACTGGCTGACCTCTTCTCTAGCTCACCGCTCTGCCCTGATCAGCCTCTTCCACCTGCGCGGGAGTTCTAGAGGGGCCTTGATCCATGCAGCCACCTGCTGACCCCTGCCAGAGCTGAGACTCCAGCCAGATTCACTTTGCCAGAATTGCAAGGGAGCCTGGGCACAGGGTAGGTCCGAGTTCATCCTGCCCCCGCCAGATTGCCGCCGTAGCTTCCGCTTGGCTCAGGAAGGCCTCGCCCACCTGCCTGGCAACCATGCCCAGGGTACACCACCTTCCATCCAGCCACGGGCCGACCCCTGCTGCAACTGAAGCTCTGCCCAAGAGCCGGGCCCCAGGGAAGGCCCAGGTTCTACCTGCCACCTGCTGAAGTCTGTAGGTCCTTAGGCTCGGCCCAGGACTATCCTCCACTCATCACCAGACAACCTCAGGAGCTCAGGATCCCTTCCACATCTTCCTGGACGACCTGTGGCCCAAGCCCTGGCACAGGATACCACCGGTCCCTACCGCCACCGGCCGACCTCTGCGGGAGCTCAGGCTTGGCCAAGATCCGCCTTGCCAACCTGGAATGGAGCCAGGGCCCAGTATAGGCCTGGGTTCATCCTGCCACATTGGAACCCAGCCTGAGTCCATGCTCTACCCAGGACCACTTCTGCCCACAGGAGCCTTGGAGAACTCGTGGCTTCCGTTGCAAATGGATAAGAAGAATCCGAATTCACACTCCGCCAAAGGGCTCCAAGCAAGAGGCAAAACTGTTGCCAGTTGCTAGAAAACAGTATTTTGGTGATGTGCCTTTGGGTGTCTGCACAGCTCACCAGAGCTTCATCACATACCTAGCTCCTACAAGTCAATGAGGAGAAACAAATCACTGAGAAAAATGGGAAAACCCAATATGGACTGTTTTGAAGATGACATACCAAAGATCCAGAGGTCTTTCCACGTCACAATCTAGTAATCCAAAGGAAACACAAAGTACATGTGTGTTTTGGCCTGTCAAATACAAAGAATAAAGAGAGGGAGAACACCGAATCTCAACAGTGTTGGAAAATGGATTGTCAAGTTGTGAGAACTGAAATGCAAAGTCGCCATAACACTTCTGTAGAGAAGTTTCAGAAAATATGCCAAAATTTAAAGTGCATGCCTATCTTTAGCCCAAGAATTTCAATTTCAATTTCAAGAAGTCATTCATTGTTACTGTGGCAAAGTTTTTTCTTATACCCTGATGTGGTCCATTGTAATCATTTTACATGATTTTCATATATTTTTAAAAGGTTTTTTTTTTTTTTTGGGGGGGGGGGCGGGGAGCAGTGGGGGATGTATTTGGAGCCAATGATTTTATTTTATTTATTTATTTTGAGGTGGTGCTGAGGATCAAACCCAGAGCCTCTCCTATGCTACCAAGCACTCTACCAGTGAGCCTCAACCCCATCCGGGCTGAGGTTTTATATCTTTAAAACCCTTTGACAGGTCGCGGCGATATGGCTCAAGCGGTAGCGCCCTCGCCTCTCGCGCGGGAGAACCGGGTTCCATCCTCAGCCCCACCTACCACCAAACGTGTTGTGTCCGCTGGAAACTAAGAAAGTCTAAGGATCAGAGTTTTTTTTTTTCTCTCTCTCTCTTTCAAAAAAGTACTTTTACGTATCTTTCAACAGATTCCTTGTGGGATTATAACTGAGACACTCTTTTTTTGTAAGTTACCACTTGGGCTGGGACTGCAGCTCAGCCGAAGCACATTTGCCTCGAAGGTCTTCCTTTCTGGGCACCTTTCAGAAAGAAATAAAATAAAGATCTATCAACAACTAAGAAAAACAATCCTAAAAAAAAAAAGAGTAGACGTGGTATTTGAAAAACAAAATTAACACAGTTGCAGTTGTACATGTTCTCGATATGAGACATTTAACATGTTCACTTTTGATAAAGGAGTATGGTTCTATGGCACCAAAGAGAATCTCCTAATGATACAGCCATCACTATCATTTGTCCATCCCCAGGACTTTTCTACTCACAGATTCAACCTGTCCTCATTAAATACTCTCTTGCTACTTTTCCCTGAAACTCAGCCCAGTAAGCACCGTTCTACTTCCTGTCTGTATGAATTGGATTATTTCCAAGATTTATTTGAACACCACCAAAGTACAAGAGCAATGTGTGCTGGTGTATGTGTGTACATGTCCACACACACTACACCTCCATATACATACAAAACTCGCATTGGTAACCAACTTTGCCTTCCTGCTTTCCACATTGAGGTTTAGAAATCCTCCTCCATTGTGTAAACATTCATTTATTTTGTTCCTGGACTTTGATGATTTATACATTGAGTGTATCAGAGCATCTGGAGTTCTTTTCGATGGAAAGATTGAGAGAGGGATTGGATTTCATGTTCTTAACTACATCATTAGGCATCTTCACAATGTTCCCACTACCTTTTATGGAACCATATGTCTTTCTCCAAATAATGCAAATGTGACCTTTGTGATGTTATCAAATGTTTTATCTATGCAAGTCTTTCCTGATCTCTCTTTTGAGTCCTGTCACGCTGTTCCCAGTTGCCACCCTTCAGAGTTTACAATTCACTGTGTGAGGAATACCTCTTGCGCTAAATCCCTGACTCCTTTTATTTTTCCAGAATGGTACTTTGGTGTTGGGCATGATGGCCTATGCCTTGGGGGATTGAGGCTGGAGGATTTCAAGTTCCAACCAAGCCTCAGGAACTGTGAGGCACTAAGCAACTCAGTCAGAGGAGACCCTGTCTCCAAATGAAATACAAAATAGGGCTTGGGATACGGCTCAGTGGTTGAGTGCCTCTGAATTTCCATCCCTGGTACCAAATAAAAAATTTAAACACACACACACACACACACACACACACACACACACACTCACACATGTATACTTTTGTGACCTAACTTTGCAACATGACTTTATACCTTGTTTTCTCTCACGATACCTTCGGGAAGTAAGATCTTATAGAAATTGAAATGAGGAAAGTAGATAGCTGGTCAACACTGGCCTCTCTCTGAAAGAATACACTTTACCTATTAGGATGTGATTCTTTATTTTCATAGTTTTATTGACTTAGAACTCAAAGACTTAGGAGAACAATATCTGAATGTTGCATATAGCTATTTGAATGTATTTCAGTGGGATCTTCCTCTCTGGGTTCAACCACATGATTTATTTTCATTTTATTGGGGATGGAGCCCTGGGATGCTTAACCACCAAGCCCCATGCCTAGCCCTTTTTTTTTTTTTTTTTTTTTTTTGTATTTAATTTGCAGTCAGAGCCTCACTGAATTGCTAATGGCCTTGCTAAGTTGCTGATGCCGGCTTTGAACTCATAATCCTTCTGCCTCAGCCTCCATGTGACAGGACACCAGGTTCAAGCCCTTTCTTCTTAACACACAAGACACATGAATCTGTGCATCCACATGCTCCTGTCATCATTGTCTTCTTTCCTGAGTCAACACCAATCTGGTGGACCGAGTTTTTCCTAAATAGTCTGCCTTTCGTTAGCCACGTAGGGTTCTTTACGGTCCTCCTGTTCACAAGGATTTTTGGCTGGCGGACTGAGCCCGAGCATACCTGTGGGCTTCTGCGTACCATCACAGCATCCCTGGTTTCCGGAGTGTGTTGATGATCTGCTGATTCTCTGTCCTGACCCCTAGCTGGAATGTCAGGTTTGGTCGCGCTGGTTGCAACAGCCTTGTCCTTCTTCCTGTGCTGAGGAGTCCTCAGGGATATCCAACAGAGGAAAACCGTTTTCACTCATCAGCAAACATCCTTGGGAGCTCAGATTGGCCCAGACCTCCCAGGAAGACATGAGGAGGCAAATGGTAGTCAAAGGTAGCTCCTGCCTCAGGCTGAAGCCCTGCTGGGGCTCAGGCTGGGTCCAGGAATGACTCCGCCCCCTGTCAGTGGCCCAGCGGAGCTCCGGATCAGCTCTGCACTGACTCCGCCTACTTTCCCTGAGCTCAGGCTCCTAGCTGATCAGCCAGGTCCTGCTGCGCAGAAGCCTGGGCAAGGGTAAGCACAGTTCCATCCCACCACCAGGGGGCCCCGGTGCAGATCAGGCCCAGGCCTGATCCGCCCTGCTGAACTCCAGGCCAGCTTGGGCAGAGGGTAGTCACGGGGCCATCCCGCCTCAGGCTGAGCCCGGCTGGAACTCCAACTCAGCCCAGGAATGACTCCGCCCACTGTCCGGGGCCCGCCGGAGCTCAGGCTCCGCCCTGCACTGACGCTGCCTACCGGAAGACACCTGCTAGAGTTCAGCCCCAGCCCAGGTCAGCCTCTCTGTCAGGCAGGGGAGCCTGGCCCAAGGTAGGCCTGGCTCCATCCTGCCACAGGCTGACCCGCAACAGAGCTCAGGCCAGACCCACGATCACCTCTGGCCACAGGGAATACCTTCCGGAGCTCAGGCTCCTGCCAGATCAGCCAAGCCAGCTGCTCAGGAGCCTGGGCAAGGGTAAGCCAAGTTCCATCCGGCCACCTGCAGACCCTTGCGCAGGTCAGGCCCAGGCCCAGGCCTGATCCGCCCAGCTGAACTGCAGGGAGCTCCTTCTCAGGGTAAGCCAGGGTCCATGCCACCACTGGCTGACCTCTTCTCTAGCTCACCGCTCTGCCCTGATCAGCCTCTTCCACCTGCGCGGGAGTTCTAGAGGGGCCTTGATCCATGCAGCCACCTGCTGACCCCTGCCAGAGCTGAGACTCCAGCCAGATTCACTTTGCCAGAATTGCAAGGGAGCCTGGGCACAGGGTAGGTCCGAGTTCATCCTGCCCCCGCCAGATTGCCGCCGTAGCTTCCGCTTGGCTCAGGAAGGCCTCGCCCACCTGCCTGGCAACCATGCCCAGGGTACACCACCTTCCATCCAGCCACGGGCCGACCCCTGCTGCAACTGAAGCTCTGCCCAAGAGCCGGGCCCCAGGGAAGGCCCAGGTTCTACCTGCCACCTGCTGAAGTCTGTAGGTCCTTAGGCTCGGCCCAGGACTATCCTCCACTCATCACCAGACAACCTCAGGAGCTCAGGATCCCTTCCACATCTTCCTGGACGACCTGTGGCCCAAGCCCTGGCACAGGATACCACCGGTCCCTACCGCCACCGGCCGACCTCTGCGGGAGCTCAGGCTTGGCCAAGATCCGCCTTGCCAACCTGGAATGGAGCCAGGGCCCAGTATAGGCCTGGGTTCATCCTGCCACATTGGAACCCAGCCTGAGTCCATGCTCTACCCAGGACCACTTCTGCCCACAGGAGCCTTGGAGAACTCGTGGCTTCCGTTGCAAATGGATAAGAAGAATCCGAATTCACACTCCGCCAAAGGGCTCCAAGCAAGAGGCAAAACTGTTGCTAGTTGCTAGAAAACAGTATTTTGGTGATGTGCCTTTGGGTGTCTGCACAGCTCACCAGAGCTTCATCACATACCTAGCTCCTACAAGTCAATGAGGAGAAACAAATCACTGAGAAAAATGGGAAAACCCAATATGGACTGTTTTGAAGATGACATACCAAAGATCCAGAGGTCTTTCCACGTCACAATCTAGTAATCCAAAGGAAACACAAAGTACATGTGTGTTTTGGCCTGTCAAATACAAAGAATAAAGAGAGGGAGAACACCGAATCTCAACAGTGTTGGAAAATGGATTGTCAAGTTGTGAGAACTGAAATGCAAAGTCGCCATAACACTTCTGTAGAGAAGTTTCAGAAAATATGCCAAAATTTAAAGTGCATGCCTATCTTTAGCCCAAGAATTTCAATTTCAATTTCAAGAAGTCATTCATTGTTACTGTGGCAAAGTTTTTTCTTATACCCTGATGTGGTCCATTGTAATCATTTTACATGATTTTCATATATTTTTAAAAGGTTTTTTTTTTTTTTTTGGGGGGGGGGGCGGGGAGCAGTGGGGGATGTATTTGGAGCCAATGATTTTATTTTATTTATTTATTTTGAGGTGGTGCTGAGGATCAAACCCAGAGCCTCTCCTATGCTACCAAGCACTCTACCAGTGAGCCTCAACCCCATCCGGGCTGAGGTTTTATATCTTTAAAACCCTTTGACAGGTCGCGGCGATATGGCTCAAGCGGTAGCGCCCTCGCCTCTCGCGCGGGAGAACCGGGTTCCATCCTCAGCCCCACCTACCACCAAACGTGTTGTGTCCGCTGGAAACTAAGAAAGTCTAAGGATCAGAGTTTTTTTTTTTTCTCTCTCTCTCTTTCAAAAAAGTACTTTTACGTATCTTTCAACAGATTCCTTGTGGGATTATAACTGAGACACTCTTTTTTTGTAAGTTACCACTTGGGCTGGGACTGCAGCTCAGCCGAAGCACATTTGCCTCGAAGGTCTTCCTTTCTGGGCACCTTTCAGAAAGAAATAAAATAAAGATCTATCAACAACTAAGAAAAACAATCCTAAAAAAAAAAAGAGTAGACGTGGTATTTGAAAAACAAAATTAACACAGTTGCAGTTGTACATGTTCTCGATATGAGACATTTAACATGTTCACTTTTGATAAAGGAGTATGGTTCTATGGCACCAAAGAGAATCTCCTAATGATACAGCCATCACTATCATTTGTCCATCCCCAGGACTTTTCTACTCACAGATTCAACCTGTCCTCATTAAATACTCTCTTGCTACTTTTCCCTGAAACTCAGCCCAGTAAGCACCGTTCTACTTCCTGTCTGTATGAATTGGATTATTTCCAAGATTTATTTGAACACCACCAAAGTACAAGAGCAATGTGTGCTGGTGTATGTGTGTACATGTCCACACACACTACACCTCCATATACATACAAAACTCGCATTGGTAACCAACTTTGCCTTCCTGCTTTCCACATTGAGGTTTAGAAATCCTCCTCCATTGTGTAAACATTCATTTATTTTGTTCCTGGACTTTGATGATTTATACATTGAGTGTATCAGAGCATCTGGAGTTCTTTTCGATGGAAAGATTGAGAGAGGGATTGGATTTCATGTTCTTAACTACATCATTAGGCATCTTCACAATGTTCCCACTACCTTTTATGGAACCATATGTCTTTCTCCAAATAATGCAAATGTGACCTTTGTGATGTTATCAAATGTTTTATCTATGCAAGTCTTTCCTGATCTCTCTTTTGAGTCCTGTCACGCTGTTCCCAGTTGCCACCCTTCAGAGTTTACAACTCACTGTGTGAGGAATACCTCTTGCGCTAAATCCCTGACTCCTTTTATTTTTCCAGAATGGTACTTTGGTGTTGGGCATGATGGCCTATGCCTTGGGGGATTGAGGCTGGAGGATTTCAAGTTCCAACCAAGCCTCAGGAACTGTGAGGCACTAAGCAACTCAGTCAGAGGAGACCCTGTCTCCAAATGAAATACAAAATAGGGCTTGGGATACGGCTCAGTGGTTGAGTGCCTCTGAATTTCCATCCCTGGTACCAAATAAAAAATTTAAACACACACACACACACACACACACACACACACACACAACTCACACATGTATACTTTTGTGACCTAACTTTGCAACATGACTTTATACCTTGTTTTCTCTCACGATACCTTCGGGAAGTAAGATCTTATAGAAATTGAAATGAGGAAAGTAGATAGCTGGTCAACACTGGCCTCTCTCTGAAAGAATACACTTTACCTATTAGGATGTGATTCTTTATTTTCATAGTTTTATTGACTTAGAACTCAAAGACTTAGGAGAACAATATCTGAATGTTGCATATAGCTATTTGAATGTATTTCAGTGGGATCTTCCTCTCTGGGTTCAACCACATGATTTATTTTCATTTTATTGGGGATGGAGCCCTGGGATGCTTAACCACCAAGCCCCATGCCTAGCCCTTTTTTTTTTTTTTTTTTTTGTATTTAATTTGCAGTCAGAGCCTCACTGAATTGCTAATGGCCTTGCTAAGTTGCTGATGCCGGCTTTGAACTCATAATCCTTCTGCCTCAGCCTCCATGTGACAGGACACCAGGTTCAAGCCCTTTCTTCTTAACACACAAGACACATGAATCTGTGCATCCACATGCTCCTGTCATCATTGTCTTCTTTCCTGAGTCAACACCAATCTGGTGGACCGAGTTTTTCCTAAATAGTCTGCCTTTCGTTAGCCACGTAGGGTTCTTTACGGTCCTCCTGTTCACAAGGATTTTTGGCTGGCGGACTGAGCCCGAGCATACCTGTGGGCTTCTGCGTACCATCACAGCATCCCTGGTTTCCGGAGTGTGTTGATGATCTGCTGATTCTCTGTCCTGACCCCTAGCTGGAATGTCAGGTTTGGTCGCGCTGGTTGCAACAGCCTTGTCCTTCTTCCTGTGCTGAGGAGTCCTCAGGGATATCCAACAGAGGAAAACCGTTTTCACTCATCAGCAAACATCCTTGGGAGCTCAGATTGGCCCAGACCTCCCAGGAAGACATGAGGAGGCAAATGGTAGTCAAAGGTAGCTCCTGCCTCAGGCTGAAGCCCTGCTGGGGCTCAGGCTGGGTCCAGGAATGACTCCGCCCCCTGTCAGTGGCCCAGCGGAGCTCCGGATCAGCTCTGCACTGACTCCGCCTACTTTCCCTGAGCTCAGGCTCCTAGCTGATCAGCCAGGTCCTGCTGCGCAGAAGCCTGGGCAAGGGTAAGCACAGTTCCATCCCACCACCAGGGGGCCCCGGTGCAGATCAGGCCCAGGCCTGATCCGCCCTGCTGAACTCCAGGCCAGCTTGGGCAGAGGGTAGTCACGGGGCCATCCCGCCTCAGGCTGAGCCCGGCTGGAACTCCAACTCAGCCCAGGAATGACTCCGCCCACTGTCCGGGGCCCGCCGGAGCTCAGGCTCCGCCCTGCACTGACGCTGCCTACCGGAAGACACCTGCTAGAGTTCAGCCCCAGCCCAGGTCAGCCTCTCTGTCAGGCAGGGGAGCCTGGCCCAAGGTAGGCCTGGCTCCATCCTGCCACAGGCTGACCCGCAACAGAGCTCAGGCCAGACCCACGATCACCTCTGGCCACAGGGAATACCTTCCGGAGCTCAGGCTCCTGCCAGATCAGCCAAGCCAGCTGCTCAGGAGCCTGGGCAAGGGTAAGCCAAGTTCCATCCGGCCACCTGCAGACCCTTGCGCAGGTCAGGCCCAGGCCCAGGCCTGATCCGCCCAGCTGAACTGCAGGGAGCTCCTTCTCAGGGTAAGCCAGGGTCCATGCCACCACTGGCTGACCTCTTCTCTAGCTCACCGCTCTGCCCTGATCAGCCTCTTCCACCTGCGCGGGAGTTCTAGAGGGGCCTTGATCCATGCAGCCACCTGCTGACCCCTGCCAGAGCTGAGACTCCAGCCAGATTCACTTTGCCAGAATTGCAAGGGAGCCTGGGCACAGGGTAGGTCCGAGTTCATCCTGCCCCCGCCAGATTGCCGCCGTAGCTTCCGCTTGGCTCAGGAAGGCCTCGCCCACCTGCCTGGCAACCATGCCCAGGGTACACCACCTTCCATCCAGCCACGGGCCGACCCCTGCTGCAACTGAAGCTCTGCCCAAGAGCCGGGCCCCAGGGAAGGCCCAGGTTCTACCTGCCACCTGCTGAAGTCTGTAGGTCCTTAGGCTCGGCCCAGGACTATCCTCCACTCATCACCAGACAACCTCAGGAGCTCAGGATCCCTTCCACATCTTCCTGGACGACCTGTGGCCCAAGCCCTGGCACAGGATACCACCGGTCCCTACCGCCACCGGCCGACCTCTGCGGGAGCTCAGGCTTGGCCAAGATCCGCCTTGCCAACCTGGAATGGAGCCAGGGCCCAGTATAGGCCTGGGTTCATCCTGCCACATTGGAACCCAGCCTGAGTCCATGCTCTACCCAGGACCACTTCTGCCCACAGGAGCCTTGGAGAACTCGTGGCTTCCGTTGCAAATGGATAAGAAGAATCCGAATTCACACTCCGCCAAAGGGCTCCAAGCAAGAGGCAAAACTGTTGCCAGTTGCTAGAAAACAGTATTTTGGTGATGTGCCTTTGGGTGTCTGCACAGCTCACCAGAGCTTCATCACATACCTAGCTCCTACAAGTCAATGAGGAGAAACAAATCACTGAGAAAAATGGGAAAACCCAATATGGACTGTTTTGAAGATGACATACCAAAGATCCAGAGGTCTTTCCACGTCACAATCTAGTAATCCAAAGGAAACACAAAGTACATGTGTGTTTTGGCCTGTCAAATACAAAGAATAAAGAGAGGGAGAACACCGAATCTCAACAGTGTTGGAAAATGGATTGTCAAGTTGTGAGAACTGAAATGCAAAGTCGCCATAACACTTCTGTAGAGAAGTTTCAGAAAATATGCCAAAATTTAAAGTGCATGCCTATCTTTAGCCCAAGAATTTCAATTTCAATTTCAAGAAGTCATTCATTGTTACTGTGGCAAAGTTTTTTCTTATACCCTGATGTGGTCCATTGTAATCATTTTACATGATTTTCATATATTGTTAAAAGGTTTTTTTTTTTTTTTGGGGGGGGGGGCGGGGAGCAGTGGGGGATGTATTTGGAGCCAATGATTTTATTTTATTTATTTATTTTGAGGTGGTGCTGAGGATCAAACCCAGAGCCTCTCCTATGCTACCAAGCACTCTACCAGTGAGCCTCAACCCCATCCGGGCTGAGGTTTTATATCTTTAAAACCCTTTGACAGGTTGCGGCGATATGGCTCAAGCGGTAGCGCCCTCGCCTCTCGCGCGGGAGAACCGGGTTCCATCCTCAGCCCCACCTACCACCAAACGTGTTGTGTCCGCTGGAAACTAAGAAAGTCTAAGGATCAGAGTTTTTTTTTTTTCTCTCTCTCTCTTTCAAAAAAGTACTTTTACGTATCTTTCAACAGATTCCTTGTGGGATTATAACTGAGACACTCTTTTTTTGTAAGTTACCACTTGGGCTGGGACTGCAGCTCAGCCGAAGCACATTTGCCTCGAAGGTCTTCCTTTCTGGGCACCTTTCAGAAAGAAATAAAATAAAGATCTATCAACAACTAAGAAAAACAATCCTAAAAAAAAAAAGAGTAGACGTGGTATTTGAAAAACAAAATTAACACAGTTGCAGTTGTACATGTTCTCGATATGAGACATTTAACATGTTCACTTTTGATAAAGGAGTATGGTTCTATGGCACCAAAGAGAATCTCCTAATGATACAGCCATCACTATCATTTGTCCATCCCCAGGACTTTTCTACTCACAGATTCAACCTGTCCTCATTAAATACTCTCTTGCTACTTTTCCCTGAAACTCAGCCCAGTAAGCACCGTTCTACTTCCTGTCTGTATGAATTGGATTATTTCCAAGATTTATTTGAACACCACCAAAGTACAAGAGCAATGTGTGCTGGTGTATGTGTGTACATGTCCACACACACTACACCTCCATATACATACAAAACTCGCATTGGTAACCAACTTTGCCTTCCTGCTTTCCACATTGAGGTTTAGAAATCCTCCTCCATTGTGTAAACATTCATTTATTTTGTTCCTGGACTTTGATGATTTATACATTGAGTGTATCAGAGCATCTGGAGTTCTTTTCGATGGAAAGATTGAGAGAGGGATTGGATTTCATGTTCTTAACTACATCATTAGGCATCTTCACAATGTTCCCACTACCTTTTATGGAACCATATGTCTTTCTCCAAATAATGCAAATGTGACCTTTGTGATGTTATCAAATGTTTTATCTATGCAAGTCTTTCCTGATCTCTCTTTTGAGTCCTGTCACGCTGTTCCCAGTTGCCACCCTTCAGAGTTTACAATTCACTGTGTGAGGAATACCTCTTGCGCTAAATCCCTGACTCCTTTTATTTTTCCAGAATGGTACTTTGGTGTTGGGCATGATGGCCTATGCCTTGGGGGATTGAGGCTGGAGGATTTCAAGTTCCAACCAAGCCTCAGGAACTGTGAGGCAGTAAGCAACTCAGTCAGAGGAGACCCTGTCTCCAAATGAAATACAAAATAGGGCTTGGGATACGGCTCAGTGGTTGAGTGCCTCTGAATTTCCATCCCTGGTACCAAATAAAAAATTTAAACACACACACACACACACACACACACACACACACACACACAACTCACACATGTATACTTTTGTGACCTAACTTTGCAACATGACTTTATACCTTGTTTTCTCTCACGATACCTTCGGGAAGTAAGATCTTATAGAAATTGAAATGAGGAAAGTAGATAGCTGGTCAACACTGGCCTCTCTCTGAAAGAATACACTTTACCTATTAGGATGTGATTCTTTATTTTCATAGTTTTATTGACTTAGAACTCAAAGACTTAGGAGAACAATATCTGAATGTTGCATATAGCTATTTGAATGTATTTCAGTGGGATCTTCCTCTCTGGGTTCAACCACATGATTTATTTTCATTTTATTGGGGATGGAGCCCTGGGATGCTTAACCACCAAGCCCCATGCCTAGCCCTTTTTTTTTTTTTTTTTTTTTGTATTTAATTTGCAGTCAGAGCCTCACTGAATTGCTAATGGCCTTGCTAAGTTGCTGATGCCGGCTTTGAACTCATAATCCTTCTGCCTCAGCCTCCATGTGACAGGACACCAGGTTCAAGCCCTTTCTTCTTAACACACAAGACACATGAATCTGTTCATCCACATGCTCCTGTCATCATTGTCTTCTTTCCTGAGTCAACACCAATCTGGTGGACCGAGTTTTTCCTAAATAGTCTGCCTTTCGTTAGCCACGTAGGGTTCTTTACGGTCCTCCTGTTCACAAGGATTTTTGGCTGGCGGACTGAGCCCGAGCATACCTGTGGGCTTCTGCGTACCATCACAGCATCCCTGGTTTCCGGAGTGTGTTGATGATCTGCTGATTCTCTGTCCTGACCCCTAGCTGGAATGTCAGGTTTGGTCGCGCTGGTTGCAACAGCCTTGTCCTTCTTCCTGTGCTGAGGAGTCCTCAGGGATATCCAACAGAGGAAAACCGTTTTCACTCATCAGCAAACATCCTTGGGAGCTCAGATTGGCCCAGACCTCCCAGGAAGACATGAGGAGGCAAATGGTAGTCAAAGGTAGCTCCTGCCTCAGGCTGAAGCCCTGCTGGGGCTCAGGCTGGGTCCAGGAATGACTCCGCCCCCTGTCAGTGGCCCAGCGGAGCTCCGGATCAGCTCTGCACTGACTCCGCCTACTTTCCCTGAGCTCAGGCTCCTAGCTGATCAGCCAGGTCCTGCTGCGCAGAAGCCTGGGCAAGGGTAAGCACAGTTCCATCCCACCACCAGGGGGCCCCGGTGCAGATCAGGCCCAGGCCTGATCCGCCCTGCTGAACTCCAGGCCAGCTTGGGCAGAGGGTAGTCACGGGGCCATCCCGCCTCAGGCTGAGCCCGGCTGGAACTCCAACTCAGCCCAGGAATGACTCCGCCCACTGTCCGGGGCCCGCCGGAGCTCAGGCTCCGCCCTGCACTGACGCTGCCTACCGGAAGACACCTGCTAGAGTTCAGCCCCAGCCCAGGTCAGCCTCTCTGTCAGGCAGGGGAGCCTGGCCCAAGGTAGGCCTGGCTCCATCCTGCCACAGGCTGACCCGCAACAGAGCTCAGGCCAGACCCACGATCACCTCTGGCCACAGGGAATACCTTCCGGAGCTCAGGCTCCTGCCAGATCAGCCAAGCCAGCTGCTCAGGAGCCTGGGCAAGGGTAAGCCAAGTTCCATCCGGCCACCTGCAGACCCTTGCGCAGGTCAGGCCCAGGCCCAGGCCTGATCCGCCCAGCTGAACTGCAGGGAGCTCCTTCTCAGGGTAAGCCAGGGTCCATGCCACCACTGGCTGACCTCTTCTCTAGCTCACCGCTCTGCCCTGATCAGCCTCTTCCACCTGCGCGGGAGTTCTAGAGGGGCCTTGATCCATGCAGCCACCTGCTGACCCCTGCCAGAGCTGAGACTCCAGCCAGATTCACTTTGCCAGAAGTGCAAGGGAGCCTGGGCACAGGGTAGGTCCGAGTTCATCCTGCCCCCGCCAGATCGCCGCCGTAGCTTCCGCTTGGCTCAGGAAGGCCTCGCCCACTGCCTGGCAACCATGCCCAGGGTACACCACCTTCCATCCAGCCAGGGGCCGACCCCTGCTGCATCTGAAGCTCTGCCCAAGAGCCAGGCCCCAGGGAAGGCCCAGGTTCTACCTGCCACCTGCTGAAGTCTGTAGGTCCTTAGGCTCGGCCCAGGACTACCTCCACTCATCACCAGACCACCTCAGGAGCTCAGGATCCCTTCCACATCTTCCAGGACGACCTGTGGCCGAAGCCCTGGCACAGGATACCACCGGTCCCTACCGCCACCGGCCGACCTCTGCCGGAGCTCAGGCTTGGCCAAGATCCGCCTTGCCAACCTGGAATGGAGCCAGGGCCCAGTATAGGCCTGGGTTCATCCTGCCACATTGGAACCCAGCCTGAGTCCATGCTCTACCCAGGACCACTTCTGCCCACAGGAGCCTTGGAGAACTCGTGGCTTCCATTGCAAATGGATAAGAAGAATCCGAATTCACGCTCTGCCAAAGGGCTCCATGCAAGAGGTAAAACTGTTGCCAGTTGCTAGCAAACAGTATTTTGGTGATGTGCCTTTGGGTGTCTGCACAGCTCACCAGAGCTTCATCACATACCTAGCTCATACAAGTCAATGAGGAGAGACAAATCACTGAGAAAAATGGGAAAACCCAATATGGACTGTTTTGAAGATGACATACCAAAGATCCAGAGGTCTTTCCACGTCACAATCTAGTAATCCAAAGGAAACACAAAGTACATGTGCGTTTTTGCCTGTCAAATACAAAGAATAAAGAGAGGGAGAACACCGAATCTCAACAGTGTTGGAAAATGGATTGTCAAGTTCTGAGAACTGAAAGGCAAAGTCGCCATAACACTTCTGTAGAGAAGTTTCAGAAAATATGCCAAAATGTAAAGTGCATGCCTATCTTTAGCCCAAGAATTTCAATTTCAAGAAGTCATTCATTGTTACTGTGGCAAAGTTTTTTCTTATACCCGGATGTGGTCCATTGTAATCATTTTACATGATTTTCATATATCTTTTAAAAGGTTTTTTTTTGGGGGGGGGGCAGTGGGGGATGTATTTGGAGCCAATGATTTTATTTTATTCATTTATTTTGATGTGGTGCTGAGGATCAAACCCAGAGCCTCTCTTATGCTACCAAGCACTGTACCAGTGAGCCTCAACCCTATCCGCGCTGAGGTTTTCTTTCTTCAAAACACTTTGACAGTTCACGGCCGTATGGCTCAAGCGGTAGCGTGCTCGCCTGGCAAGCCTGTGAGCAGGGTTCGATCCTCAGCACCCACTACCAACAAACACGTTTTGTCCGCTGCAAACTAAAAAATAAGAGTTAGACTTTTCTCTCTCTCTCTCTCTCTCTCTCTCTTTCAAAAAAGTACTTTTACGTATCTTTCAACAGATTCCTTGTGGGATTGTAACTCAGACACTTTTTTTCCTTAAGTTACCACTTGGGCTGGGACTGCAGCTCAGCCGAAGCACATTTGCCTCCAAGGTCTTCCTTTCTGGGCACCTTTCACAAATAAATAAAATAAAGATCTATCAACAACTAAGACAAACAATCTTTAAAAAAAAGAGTAGACGTGGTATTTTAAAAACAAAATTAACACAGTTGCAGTCGTACATGTTCTCGATATGAGACATTTAACATGTTCACTCTTTATAAAGGAGTATGCTTCTATGGCACCAAAGAGAATCTCCTAATGATACAGCCATCACTATCATTTGTCCATCCCCAGGACTTTTCTACTCACAGATTCAACCTGTCCTCATTAAATACTCTCTTGCCACTTTTCCCTGAAACTCATCCCAGTAAGCACCGTTCTACTTCCTGTCTGTATGAATTGGATTATTTCCAAGATTTATTTTAACACCACCAAAGTACAAGAGCAATGTGTGCTGGTGTATGTGTGTACATGTCCACACACACTACACCTCCATATACATACAAAACTCGCATTAGTAACCAACTTTGCCTTCCTGGTTTCCACATTGAGGTTTAGAAATCCTCCTCCATTGTGTAAACATTCATTTATTTTGTTCCTGGACTTTGATGATTTATACATTGAGTGTCAGAGCATCTGGGGTTCTTTTCGATGGAAAGATTGAGAGAGGGATTGGATTTCTTGTTCTTAACTACATCATTAGGCATCTTCACAATGTTCCCACTACCTTTTATGGAACCATATGTCTTTCTCCAAATAATGGAAATGTGACCTTTGTGATGTTATCAAATGTTTTATCTATGCAAGTCTTTCCTGATCTCTCTTTTGAGTCCTGTCACTCTGTTCCCAGTTGCCACCCTTCAGACTTTACAATTCACTGTGTGAGGAATACCTCTTGTGCTAAATCCCCGACTTCTTTTATTTTTTCCAAAATGGTACTTTGGTGTTGGGCATGATGGCCTATGCCTTGGGGGATTGAGGCTGGAGGATTTCAAGTTCAAACCAAGCCTCAGGAACTGTGAGGCAGTAAGCAACTCAGTCAGAGGAGACCCTGTCTCCAAATGAAATACAAAATAGGGCTTGGGATACGGCTCAGTGGTTGAGTGCCTCTGAATTTCCATCCCTGGTACCAAATAAAAAATTTAAACACACACACACACACACACACACACACACATAACTCACACATGTATACTTTTGTGACCTAATTTTGCAACATGACTTTATACCTTGTTTTCTCTCACGATACCTTCGGGAAGTAAGATCTTATAGAAATTGAAATGAGGAAAGTAGATAGCTGGTCAACACTGGCCTCTCTCTGAAAGAATACACTTTACCTATTAGGATGTGATTCTTTATTTTCATAGTTTTATTGACTTAGAACTCAAAGACTTAGGAGAACAATATCTGAACGTTGCATATAGCTATTTGAATGTATTTCAGTGGGATCTTCCTCTCTGGGTTCAACCACATGATTTATTTTCATTTCATTGGGGATGGAGCCCTGGGATGCTTAACCACCAAGCTCCATCACTAGCACCCCCCTCCTCCCTATTTTTTTTTTTTTTTTTTTTGGTATTTAATTTGCAGTCAGAGCCTCACTGAATTGCTAATGGCCTTGCTAAGTTGCTGATGCCGGCTTTGAACTCATAATCCTTCTGCCTCAGCCTCCATGTGACAGGACACCAGGTTCAAGCCCTTTCTTCTTAACACACAAGACACATGAATTTGTGCATCCACATGCTCCTGTCATCATTGTCTTCTTTCCTGAATCAACACCAATCTGGTGGACCGAGTTTGTCCTAAATAGTCTGCCTTTCGTTAACCACGTAGGGTTCTTTACTGTCCTCCTGTTCACAAGGATTTTTGGCTGGCGGACTGAGCCCGAGCATACCTGTGGGCTTCTGCGTACCATCACAGCATCCCTGGTTTCCGGAGTGTGTTGATGATCTGCTGATTCTCTGTCCTGACCCCTAGCTGGAATGTCAGGTTTGGTCGCGCTGGTTGCAACAGCCTTGTCATTCTTCCTGTGCTGAATAGTCCTCAGGGATATCCAACAGAGGAAAACTGTTTTCACTCATCAGCAAACATCCTTGGGAGCTCAGATTGGCCCAGACCTCCCAGGAAGACATGAGGAGGCAAATGGTAGTCAAAGGTAGCTCCTGCCTCAGGCTGAAGCCCTGCTGGGGCTCAGGCTGGGTCCAGGAGTGACTCCGCCCCCTGTCAGTGGCCCAGCAGAGCTCAGGATCAGCTCTGCACTGACTCCGCCTACTTTCCCTGAGCTCAGGCTCCTAGCTGATCCGCCAGGTCCTGCTGCGCAGAAGCCTGGGCAAGGGTAAGCACAGTTCCATCCCACCACCAGGGGGCCCCCGTGCAGATCAGGCCCAGGCCTGATCCGCCCTGCTGAACTCCAGGCCAGCTTGGGCGGAGGGTAGTCACGGGGCCATCCCGCCTCAGGCTGGGCCCTGCTGGAACTCCAACTCAGCCCAGGAATGACTCCGCCCACTGTCAGGGGCCCGCCAGAGCTCAGGCTCCGCCCTGCACTGACTCTGCCTACTGGAAGACACCTGCTAGAGTTCAGCCCCAGCCCAGGTCAGCCTCTCTGTCAGGCAGGGGAGCCTGGCCCAAGGTAGGCCTGGCTCCATCCTGCCACAGGCTGACCCGCAACAGAGCTCAGGCCAGACCCACGACCACCTCTGGCCACAGGGAATACCTTCCGGAGCTCAGGCTCCTGCCAGATCAGCCAAGCCAGCTGCTCAGGAGCCTGGGCAAGGGTAAGCCAAGTTCCATCCGGCCACCTGCAGACCCTTGCGCAGGTCAGGCCCAGGCCTGATCCGCCCAGCTGAACTGCAGGGAGCTCCTTCTCAGGGTAAGCCAGGGTCCATGCCACCACTGGCTGACCTCTTCTCTAGCTCACCGCTCTGCCCTGACCAGCCTCTTCCACCTGCGCGGGAGTTCTAGAGGGGCCTTGATCCATGCAGCCACCTGCTGACCCCTGCCAGAGCTGAGACTCCAGCCAGATTCACTTTGCCAGAAGTGCAAGGGAGCCTGGGCACAGGGTAGGTCCGAGTTCATCCTGCCCCCGCCAGATCGCCGCTGTAGCTTCCGCTTGGCTCAGGAAGGCCTCGCCCACTGCCTGGCAACCATGCCCAGGGTACACCACCTTCCATCCAGCCAGGGGCCGACCCCTGCTGCATCTGAAGCTCTGCCCAAGAGCCAGGCCCCAGGGAAGGCCCAGGTTCTACCTGCCACCTGCTGAAGTCTGTAGGTCCTTAGGCTCGGCCCAGGACTACCTCCACTCATCACCAGACCACCTCAGGAGCTCAGGATCCCTTCCACATCTTCCAGGACGACCTGTGGCCGAAGCCCTGGCACAGGATACCACCGGTCCCTACCGCCACCGGCCGACCTCTGCGGGAGCTCAGGCTTGGCCAAGATCCGCCTTGCCAACCTGGAATGGAGCCAGGGCCCAGTATAGGCCTGGGTTCATCCTGCCACATTGGAACCCAGCCTGAGTCCATGCTCTACCCAGGACCACTTCTGCCCACAGGAGCCTTGGAGAACTCGTGGCTTCCATTGCAAATGGATAAGAAGAATCCGAATTCACGCTCTGCCAAAGGGCTCCATGCAAGAGGCAAAACTGTTGCCAGTTGCTAGCAAACAGTATTTTGGTGATGTGCCTTTGGGTGTCTGCACAGCTCACCAGAGCTTCATCACATACCTAGCTCATACAAGTCAATCAGGAGAGACAAATCACTGAGAAAAATGGGAAAACCCAATATGGACTGTTTTGAAGATGACATACCAAAGATCCAGAGGTCTTTCCACGTCACAATCTAGTAATCCAAAGGAAACACAAAGTACATGTGCGTTTTTGCCTGTCAAATACAAAGAATAAAGAGAGGGAGAACACCGAATCTCAACAGTGTTGGAAAATGGATTGTCAAGTTCTGAGAACTGAAAGGCAAAGTCGCCATAACACTTCTGTAGAGAAGTTTCAGAAAATATGCCAAAATGTAAAGTGCATGCCTATCTTTAGCCCAAGAATTTCAATTTCAAGAAGTCATTCATTGTTACTGTGGCAAAGTTTTTTCTTATACCCGGATGTGGTCCATTGTAATCATTTTACATGATTTTCATATATTTTTTAAAAGGTTTTTTTTGGGGGGGGGGCAGTGGGGGATGTATTTGGAGCCAATGATTTTATTTTATTCATTTATTTTGATGTGGTGCTGAGGATCAAACCCAGAGCCTCTCTTATGCTACCAAGCACTGTACCAGTGAGCCTCAACCCTATCCGCGCTGAGGTTTTCTTTCTTCAAAACACTTTGACAGTTCGCGGCCGTATGGCTCAAGCGGTAGCGCGCTCGCCTGGCACGCCTGTGAGCCGGGTTCGATCCTCAGCACCCCCTACCAACAAACACGTTGGGTCCCCTGCAAACTAAGAGTTAGACTTTTCTCTCTCTCTCTCTCTCTCTCTCTCTCTCTTTCAAAAAAGTACTTTTACGTATCTTTCAACAGATTCCTTGTGGGATTGTAACTCAGACACTTTTTTTCCTTAAGTTACCACTTGGGCTGGGACTGCAGCTCAGCCGAAGCACATTTGCCTCCAAGGTCTTCCTTTCTGGGCACCTTTCACAAATAAATAAAATAAAGATCTATCAACAACTAAGACAAACAATCTTTAAAAAAAAGAGTAGACGTGGTATTTTAAAAACAAAATTAACACAGTTGCAGTCGTACATGTTCTCGATATGAGACATTTAACATGTTCACTCTTTATAAAGGAGTATGCTTCTATGGCACCAAAGAGAATCTCCTAATGATACAGCCATCACTATCATTTGTCCATCCCCAGGACTTTTCTACTCACAGATTCAACCTGTCCTCATTAAATACTCTCTTGCCACTTTTCCCTGAAACTCATCCCAGTAAGCACCGTTCTACTTCCTGTCTGTATGAATTGGATTATTTCCAAGATTTATTTTAACACCACCAAAGTACAAGAGCAATGTGTGCTGGTGTATGTGTGTACATGTCCACACACACTACACCTCCATATACATACAAAACTCGCATTAGTAACCAACTTTGCCCTCCTGGTTTCCACATTGAGGTTTAGAAATCCTCCTCCATTGTGTAAACATTCATTTATTTTGTTCCTGGACTTTGATGATTTATACATTGAGTGTATCAGAGCATCTGGGGTTCTTTTCGATGGAAAGATTGAGAGAGGGATTGGATTTCATGTTCTTAACTACATCATTAGGCATCTTCACAATGTTCCCACTACCTTTTATGGAACCATATGTCTTTCTCCAAATAATGGAAATGTGACCTTTGTGATGTTATCAAATGTTTTATCTATGCAAGTCTTTCCTGATCTCTCTTTTGAGTCCTGTCACTCTGTTCCCAGTTGCCACCCTTCGGACTTTACAATTCACTGTGTGAGGAATACCTCTTGTGCTAAATCCCCGACTTCTTTTATTTTTTCCAAAATGGTACTTTGGTGTTGGGCATGATGGCCTATGCCTTGGGGGATTGAGGCTGGAGGATTTCAAGTTCAAACCAAGCCTCAGGAACTGTGAGGCAGTAAGCAACTCAGTCAGAGGAGACCCTGTCTCCAAATGAAATACAAAATAGGGCTTGGGATACGGCTCAGTGGTTGAGTGCCTCTGAATTTCCATCCCTGGTACCAAATAAAAAATTTAAACACACACACACACACACACACACACACACACACACATAACTCACACATGTATACTTTTGTGACCTAATTTTGCAACATGACTTTATACCTTGTTTTCTCTCACGATACCTTCGGGAAGTAAGATCTTATAGAAATTGAAATGAGGAAAGTAGATAGCTGGTCAACACTGGCCTCTCTCTGAAAGAATACACTTTACCTATTAGGATGTGATTCTTTATTTTCATAGTTTTATTGACTTAGAACTCAAAGACTTAGGAGAACAATATCTGAACGTTGCATATAGCTATTTGAATGTATTTCAGTGGGATCTTCCTCTCTGGGTTCAACCACATGATTTATTTTCATTTCATTGGGGATGGAGCCCTGGGATGCTTAACCACCAAGCTCCATCACTAGCACCCCCCTCCTCCCTATTTTTTTTTTTTTTTTGGTATTTAATCTGCAGTCAGAGCCTCACTGAATTGCTAATGGCCTTGCTAAGTTGCTGATGCCGGCTTTGAACTCATAATCCTTCTGCCTCAGCCTCCATGTGACAGGACACCAGGTTCAAGCCCTTTCTTCTTAACACACAAGACACATGAATTTGTGCATCCACATGCTCCTGTCATCATTGTCTTCTTTCCTGAATCAACACCAATCTGGTGGACCGAGTTTGTCCTAAATAGTCTGCCTTTCGTTAACCACGTAGGGTTCTTTACTGTCCTCCTGTTCACAAGGATTTTTGGCTGGCGGACTGAGCCCGAGCATACCTGTGGGCTTCTGCGTACCATCACAGCATCCCTGGTTTCCGGAGTGTGTTGATGATCTGCTGATTCTCTGTCCTGACCCCTAGCTGGAATGTCAGGTTTGGTCGCGCTGGTTGCAACAGCCTTGTCATTCTTCCTGTGCTGAATAGTCCTCAGGGATATCCAACAGAGGAAAACTGTTTTCACTCATCAGCAAACATCCTTGGGAGCTCAGATTGGCCCAGACCTCCCAGGAAGACATGAGGAGGCAAATGGTAGTCAAAGGTAGCTCCTGCCTCAGGCTGAAGCCCTGCTGGGGCTCAGGCTGGGTCCAGGAGTGACTCCGCCCCCTGTCAGTGGCCCAGCAGAGCTCAGGATCAGCTCTGCACTGACTCCGCCTACTTTCCCTGAGCTCAGGCTCCTAGCTGATCCGCCAGGTCCTGCTGCGCAGAAGCCTGGGCAAGGGTAAGCACAGTTCCATCCCACCACCAGGGGGCCCCCGTGCAGATCAGGCCCAGGCCTGATCCGCCCTGCTGAACTCCAGGCCAGCTTGGGCGGAGGGTAGTCACGGGGCCATCCCGCCTCAGGCTGGGCCCTGCTGGAACTCCAACTCAGCCCAGGAATGACTCCGCCCACTGTCAGGGGCCCGCCAGAGCTCAGGCTCCGCCCTGCACTGACTCTGCCTACTGGAAGACACCTGCTAGAGTTCAGCCCCAGCCCAGGTCAGCCTCTCTGTCAGGCAGGGGAGCCTGGCCCAAGGTAGGCCTGGCTCCATCCTGCCACAGGCTGACCCGCAACAGAGCTCAGGCCAGACCCACGACCACCTCTGGCCACAGGGAATACCTTCCGGAGCTCAGGCTCCTGCCAGATCAGCCAAGCCAGCTGCTCAGGAGCCTGGGCAAGGGTAAGCCAAGTTCCATCCGGCCACCTGCAGACCCTTGCGCAGGTCAGGCCCAGGCCTGATCCGCCCAGCTGAACTGCAGGGAGCTCCTTCTCAGGGTAAGCCAGGGTCCATGCCACCACTGGCTGACCTCTTCTCTAGCTCACCGCTCTGCCCTGACCAGCCTCTTCCACCTGCGCGGGAGTTCTAGAGGGGCCTTGATCCATGCAGCCACCTGCTGACCCCTGCCAGAGCTGAGACTCCAGCCAGATTCACTTTGCCAGAAGTGCAAGGGAGCCTGGGCACAGGGTAGGTCCGAGTTCATCCTGCCCCCGCCAGATCGCCGCTGTAGCTTCCGCTTGGCTCAGGAAGGCCTCGCCCACTGCCTGGCAACCATGCCCAGGGTACACCACCTTCCATCCAGCCAGGGGCCGACCCCTGCTGCATCTGAAGCTCTGCCCAAGAGCCAGGCCCCAGGGAAGGCCCAGGTTCTACCTGCCACCTGCTGAAGTCTGTAGGTCCTTAGGCTCGGCCCAGGACTACCTCCACTCATCACCAGACCACCTCAGGAGCTCAGGATCCCTTCCACATCTTCCAGGACGACCTGTGGCCGAAGCCCTGGCACAGGATACCACCGGTCCCTACCGCCACCGGCCGACCTCTGCGGGAGCTCAGGCTTGGCCAAGATCCGCCTTGCCAACCTGGAATGGAGCCAGGGCCCAGTATAGGCCTGGGTTCATCCTGCCACATTGGAACCCAGCCTGAGTCCATGCTCTACCCAGGACCACTTCTGCCCACAGGAGCCTTGGAGAACTCGTGGCTTCCATTGCAAATGGATAAGAAGAATCCGAATTCACGCTCTGCCAAAGGGCTCCATGCAAGAGGCAAAACTGTTGCCAGTTGCTAGCAAACAGTATTTTGGTGATGTGCCTTTGGGTGTCTGCACAGCTCACCAGAGCTTCATCACATACCTAGCTCATACAAGTCAATGAGGAGAGACAAATCACTGAGAAAAATGGGAAAACCCAATATGGACTGTTTTGAAGATGACATACCAAAGATCCAGAGGTCTTTCCACGTCACAATCTAGTAATCCAAAGGAAACACAAAGTACATGTGCGTTTTTGCCTGTCAAATACAAAGAATAAAGAGAGGGAGAACACCGAATCTCAACAGTGTTGGAAAATGGATTGTCAAGTTCTGAGAACTGAAAGGCAAAGTCGCCATAACACTTCTGTAGAGAAGTTTCAGAAAATATGCCAAAATGTAAAGTGCATGCCTATCTTTAGCCCAAGAATTTCAATTTCAAGAAGTCATTCATTGTTACTGTGGCAAAGTTTTTTCTTATACCCGGATGTGGTCCATTGTAATCATTTTACATGATTTTCATATATTTTTTAAAAGGTTTTTTTTTGGGGGGGGGGCAGTGGGGGATGTATTTGGAGCCAATGATTTTATTTTATTCATTTATTTTGATGTGGTGCTGAGGATCAAACCCAGAGCCTCTCTTATGCTACCAAGCACTGTACCAGTGAGCCTCAACCCTATCCGCGCTGAGGTTTTCTTTCTTCAAAACACTTTGACAGTTCGCGGCCGTATGGCTCAAGCGGTAGCGCGCTCGCCTGGCACGCCTGTGAGCCGGGTTCGATCCTCAGCACCCCCTACCAACAAACACGTTGGGTCCCCTGCAAACTAAGAGTTAGACTTTTCTCTCTCTCTCTCTCTCTCTCTCTCTCTCTTTCAAAAAAGTACTTTTACGTATCTTTCAACAGATTCCTTGTGGGATTGTAACTCAGACACTTTTTTTCCTTAAGTTACCACTTGGGCTGGGACTGCAGCTCAGCCGAAGCACATTTGCCTCCAAGGTCTTCCTTTCTGGGCACCTTTCACAAATAAATAAAATAAAGATCTATCAACAACTAAGACAAACAATCTTTAAAAAAAAGAGTAGACGTGGTATTTTAAAAACAAAATTAACACAGTTGCAGTCGTACATGTTCTCGATATGAGACATTTAACATGTTCACTCTTTATAAAGGAGTATGCTTCTATGGCACCAAAGAGAATCTCCTAATGATACAGCCATCACTATCATTTGTCCATCCCCAGGACTTTTCTACTCACAGATTCAACCTGTCCTCATTAAATACTCTCTTGCCACTTTTCCCTGAAACTCATCCCAGTAAGCACCGTTCTACTTCCTGTCTGTATGAATTGGATTATTTCCAAGATTTATTTTAACACCACCAAAGTACAAGAGCAATGTGTGCTGGTGTATGTGTGTACATGTCCACACACACTACACCTCCATATACATACAAAACTCGCATTAGTAACCAACTTTGCCCTCCTGGTTTCCACATTGAGGTTTAGAAATCCTCCTCCATTGTGTAAACATTCATTTATTTTGTTCCTGGACTTTGATGATTTATACATTGAGTGTATCAGAGCATCTGGGGTTCTTTTCGATGGAAAGATTGAGAGAGGGATTGGATTTCATGTTCTTAACTACATCATTAGGCATCTTCACAATGTTCCCACTACCTTTTATGGAACCATATGTCTTTCTCCAAATAATGGAAATGTGACCTTTGTGATGTTATCAAATGTTTTATCTATGCAAGTCTTTCCTGATCTCTCTTTTGAGTCCTGTCACTCTGTTCCCAGTTGCCACCCTTCGGACTTTACAATTCACTGTGTGAGGAATACCTCTTGTGCTAAATCCCCGACTTCTTTTATTTTTTCCAAAATGGTACTTTGGTGTTGGGCATGATGGCCTATGCCTTGGGGGATTGAGGCTGGAGGATTTCAAGTTCAAACCAAGCCTCAGGAACTGTGAGGCAGTAAGCAACTCAGTCAGAGGAGACCCTGTCTCCAAATGAAATACAAAATAGGGCTTGGGATACGGCTCAGTGGTTGAGTGCCTCTGAATTTCCATCCCTGGTACCAAATAAAAAATTTAAACACACACACACACACACACACACACACACACACACACATAACTCACACATGTATACTTTTGTGACCTAATTTTGCAACATGACTTTATACCTTGTTTTCTCTCACGATACCTTCGGGAAGTAAGATCTTATAGAAATTGAAATGAGGAAAGTAGATAGCTGGTCAACACTGGCCTCTCTCTGAAAGAATACACTTTACCTATTAGGATGTGATTCTTTATTTTCATAGTTTTATTGACTTAGAACTCAAAGACTTAGGAGAACAATATCTGAACGTTGCATATAGCTATTTGAATGTATTTCAGTGGGATCTTCCTCTCTGGGTTCAACCACATGATTTATTTTCATTTCATTGGGGATGGAGCCCTGGGATGCTTAACCACCAAGCTCCATCACTAGCACCCCCCTCCTCCCTATTTTTTTTTTTTTTTTTTTTTTTGGTATTTAATCTGCAGTCAGAGCCTCACTGAATTGCTAATGGCCTTGCTAAGTTGCTGATGCCGGCTTTGAACTCATAATCCTTCTGCCTCAGCCTCCATGTGACAGGACACCAGGTTCAAGCCCTTTCTTCTTAACACACAAGACACATGAATTTGTGCATCCACATGCTCCTGTCATCATTGTCTTCTTTCCTGAATCAACACCAATCTGGTGGACCGAGTTTGTCCTAAATAGTCTGCCTTTCGTTAACCACGTAGGGTTCTTTACTGTCCTCCTGTTCACAAGGATTTTTGGCTGGCGGACTGAGCCCGAGCATACCTGTGGGCTTCTGCGTACCATCACAGCATCCCTGGTTTCCGGAGTGTGTTGATGATCTGCTGATTCTCTGTCCTGACCCCTAGCTGGAATGTCAGGTTTGGTCGCGCTGGTTGCAACAGCCTTGTCATTCTTCCTGTGCTGAATAGTCCTCAGGGATATCCAACAGAGGAAAACTGTTTTCACTCATCAGCAAACATCCTTGGGAGCTCAGATTGGCCCAGACCTCCCAGGAAGACATGAGGAGGCAAATGGTAGTCAAAGGTAGCTCCTGCCTCAGGCTGAAGCCCTGCTGGGGCTCAGGCTGGGTCCAGGAGTGACTCCGCCCCCTGTCAGTGGCCCAGCAGAGCTCAGGATCAGCTCTGCACTGACTCCGCCTACTTTCCCTGAGCTCAGGCTCCTAGCTGATCCGCCAGGTCCTGCTGCGCAGAAGCCTGGGCAAGGGTAAGCACAGTTCCATCCCACCACCAGGGGGCCCCCGTGCAGATCAGGCCCAGGCCTGATCCGCCCTGCTGAACTCCAGGCCAGCTTGGGCGGAGGGTAGTCACGGGGCCATCCCGCCTCAGGCTGGGCCCTGCTGGAACTCCAACTCAGCCCAGGAATGACTCCGCCCACTGTCAGGGGCCCGCCAGAGCTCAGGCTCCGCCCTGCACTGACTCTGCCTACTGGAAGACACCTGCTAGAGTTCAGCCCCAGCCCAGGTCAGCCTCTCTGTCAGGCAGGGGAGCCTGGCCCAAGGTAGGCCTGGCTCCATCCTGCCACAGGCTGACCCGCAACAGAGCTCAGGCCAGACCCACGACCACCTCTGGCCACAGGGAATACCTTCCGGAGCTCAGGCTCCTGCCAGATCAGCCAAGCCAGCTGCTCAGGAGCCTGGGCAAGGGTAAGCCAAGTTCCATCCGGCCACCTGCAGACCCTTGCGCAGGTCAGGCCCAGGCCTGATCCGCCCAGCTGAACTGCAGGGAGCTCCTTCTCAGGGTAAGCCAGGGTCCATGCCACCACTGGCTGACCTCTTCTCTAGCTCACCGCTCTGCCCTGACCAGCCTCTTCCACCTGCGCGGGAGTTCTAGAGGGGCCTTGATCCATGCAGCCACCTGCTGACCCCTGCCAGAGCTGAGACTCCAGCCAGATTCACTTTGCCAGAAGTGCAAGGGAGCCTGGGCACAGGGTAGGTCCGAGTTCATCCTGCCCCCGCCAGATCGCCGCTGTAGCTTCCGCTTGGCTCAGGAAGGCCTCGCCCACTGCCTGGCAACCATGCCCAGGGTACACCACCTTCCATCCAGCCAGGGGCCGACCCCTGCTGCATCTGAAGCTCTGCCCAAGAGCCAGGCCCCAGGGAAGGCCCAGGTTCTACCTGCCACCTGCTGAAGTCTGTAGGTCCTTAGGCTCGGCCCAGGACTACCTCCACTCATCACCAGACCACCTCAGGAGCTCAGGATCCCTTCCACATCTTCCAGGACGACCTGTGGCCGAAGCCCTGGCACAGGATACCACCGGTCCCTACCGCCACCGGCCGACCTCTGCCGGAGCTCAGGCTTGGCCAAGATCCGCCTTGCCAACCTGGAATGGAGCCAGGGCCCAGTATAGGCCTGGGTTCATCCTGCCACATTGGAACCCAGCCTGAGTCCATGCTCTACCCAGGACCACTTCTGCCCACAGGAGCCTTGGAGAACTCGTGGCTTCCATTGCAAATGGATAAGAAGAATCCGAATTCACGCTCTGCCAAAGGGCTCCATGCAAGAGGCAAAACTGTTGCCAGTTGCTAGCAAACAGTATTTTGGTGATGTGCCTTTGGGTGTCTGCACAGCTCACCAGAGCTTCATCACATACCTAGCTCATAGTAGTCAATGAGGAGAGACAAATCACTGAGAAAAATGGGAAAACCCAATATGGACTGTTTTGAAGATGACATACCAAAGATCCAGAGGTCTTTCCACGTCACAATCTAGTAATCCAAAGGAAACACAAAGTACATGTGCGTTTTTGCCTGTCAAATACAAAGAATAAAGAGAGGGAGAACACCGAATCTCAACAGTGTTGGAAAATGGATTGTCAAGTTCTGAGAACTGAAAGGCAAAGTCGCCATAACACTTCTGTAGAGAAGTTTCAGAAAATATGCCAAAATGTAAAGTGCATGCCTATCTTTAGCCCAAGAATTTCAATTTCAAGAAGTCATTCATTGTTACTGTGGCAAAGTTTTTTCTTATACCCGGATGTGGTCCATTGTAATCATTTTACATGATTTTCATATATTTTTTAAAAGGTTTTTTTTTGGGGGGGGGGCAGTGGGGGATGTATTTGGAGCCAATGATTTTATTTTATTCATTTATTTTGATGTGGTGCTGAGGATCAAACCCAGAGCCTCTCTTATGCTACCAAGCACTGTACCAGTGAGCCTCAACCCTATCCGCGCTGAGGTTTTCTTTCTTCAAAACACTTTGACAGTTCGCGGCCGTATGGCTCAAGCGGTAGCGCGCTCGCCTGGCACGCCTGTGAGCCGGGTTCGATCCTCAGCACCCCCTACCAACAAACACGTTGGGTCCCCTGCAAACTAAGAGTTAGACTTTTCTCTCTCTCTCTCTCTCTCTCTCTCTCTCTTTCAAAAAAGTACTTTTACGTATCTTTCAACAGATTCCTTGTGGGATTGTAACTCAGACACTTTTTTTCCTTAAGTTACCACTTGGGCTGGGACTGCAGCTCAGCCGAAGCACATTTGCCTCCAAGGTCTTCCTTTCTGGGCACCTTTCACAAATAAATAAAATAAAGATCTATCAACAACTAAGACAAACAATCTTTAAAAAAAAGAGTAGACGTGGTATTTTAAAAACAAAATTAACACAGTTGCAGTCGTACATGTTCTCGATATGAGACATTTAACATGTTCACTCTTTATAAAGGAGTATGCTTCTATGGCACCAAAGAGAATCTCCTAATGATACAGCCATCACTATCATTTGTCCATCCCCAGGACTTTTCTACTCACAGATTCAACCTGTCCTCATTAAATACTCTCTTGCCACTTTTCCCTGAAACTCATCCCAGTAAGCACCGTTCTACTTCCTGTCTGTATGAATTGGATTATTTCCAAGATTTATTTTAACACCACCAAAGTACAAGAGCAATGTGTGCTGGTGTATGTGTGTACATGTCCACACACACTACACCTCCATATACATACAAAACTCGCATTAGTAACCAACTTTGCCCTCCTGGTTTCCACATTGAGGTTTAGAAATCCTCCTCCATTGTGTAAACATTCATTTATTTTGTTCCTGGACTTTGATGATTTATACATTGAGTGTATCAGAGCATCTGGGGTTCTTTTCGATGGAAAGATTGAGAGAGGGATTGGATTTCATGTTCTTAACTACATCATTAGGCATCTTCACAATGTTCCCACTACCTTTTATGGAACCATATGTCTTTCTCCAAATAATGGAAATGTGACCTTTGTGATGTTATCAAATGTTTTATCTATGCAAGTCTTTCCTGATCTCTCTTTTGAGTCCTGTCACTCTGTTCCCAGTTGCCACCCTTCGGACTTTACAATTCACTGTGTGAGGAATACCTCTTGTGCTAAATCCCCGACTTCTTTTATTTTTTCCAAAATGGTACTTTGGTGTTGGGCATGATGGCCTATGCCTTGGGGGATTGAGGCTGGAGGATTTCAAGTTCAAACCAAGCCTCAGGAACTGTGAGGCAGTAAGCAACTCAGTCAGAGGAGACCCTGTCTCCAAATGAAATACAAAATAGGGCTTGGGATACGGCTCAGTGGTTGAGTGCCTCTGAATTTCCATCCCTGGTACCAAATAAAAAATTTAAACACACACACACACACACACACACACACACACACACACACATAACTCACACATGTATACTTTTGTGACCTAATTTTGCAACATGACTTTATACCTTGTTTTCTCTCACGATACCTTCGGGAAGTAAGATCTTATAGAAATTGAAATGAGGAAAGTAGATAGCTGGTCAACACTGGCCTCTCTCTGAAAGAATACACTTTACCTATTAGGATGTGATTCTTTATTTTCATAGTTTTATTGACTTAGAACTCAAAGACTTAGGAGAACAATATCTGAACGTTGCATATAGCTATTTGAATGTATTTCAGTGGGATCTTCCTCTCTGGGTTCAACCACATGATTTATTTTCATTTCATTGGGGATGGAGCCCTGGGATGCTTAACCACCAAGCTCCATCACTAGCACCCCCCTCCTCCCTATTTTTTTTTTTTTTTTTTTTGGTATTTAATCTGCAGTCAGAGCCTCACTGAATTGCTAATGGCCTTGCTAAGTTGCTGATGCCGGCTTTGAACTCATAATCCTTCTGCCTCAGCCTCCATGTGACAGGACACCAGGTTCAAGCCCTTTCTTCTTAACACACAAGACACATGAATTTGTGCATCCACATGCTCCTGTCATCATTGTCTTCTTTCCTGAATCAACACCAATCTGGTGGACCGAGTTTGTCCTAAATAGTCTGCCTTTCGTTAACCACGTAGGGTTCTTTACTGTCCTCCTGTTCACAAGGATTTTTGGCTGGCGGACTGAGCCCGAGCATACCTGTGGGCTTCTGCGTACCATCACAGCATCCCTGGTTTCCGGAGTGTGTTGATGATCTGCTGATTCTCTGTCCTGACCCCTAGCTGGAATGTCAGGTTTGGTCGCGCTGGTTGCAACAGCCTTGTCATTCTTCCTGTGCTGAATAGTCCTCAGGGATATCCAACAGAGGAAAACTGTTTTCACTCATCAGCAAACATCCTTGGGAGCTCAGATTGGCCCAGACCTCCCAGGAAGACATGAGGAGGCAAATGGTAGTCAAAGGTAGCTCCTGCCTCAGGCTGAAGCCCTGCTGGGGCTCAGGCTGGGTCCAGGAGTGACTCCGCCCCCTGTCAGTGGCCCAGCAGAGCTCAGGATCAGCTCTGCACTGACTCCGCCTACTTTCCCTGAGCTCAGGCTCCTAGCTGATCCGCCAGGTCCTGCTGCGCAGAAGCCTGGGCAAGGGTAAGCACAGTTCCATCCCACCACCAGGGGGCCCCCGTGCAGATCAGGCCCAGGCCTGATCCGCCCTGCTGAACTCCAGGCCAGCTTGGGCGGAGGGTAGTCACGGGGCCATCCCGCCTCAGGCTGGGCCCTGCTGGAACTCCAACTCAGCCCAGGAATGACTCCGCCCACTGTCAGGGGCCCGCCAGAGCTCAGGCTCCGCCCTGCACTGACTCTGCCTACTGGAAGACACCTGCTAGAGTTCAGCCCCAGCCCAGGTCAGCCTCTCTGTCAGGCAGGGGAGCCTGGCCCAAGGTAGGCCTGGCTCCATCCTGCCACAGGCTGACCCGCAACAGAGCTCAGGCCAGACCCACGACCACCTCTGGCCACAGGGAATACCTTCCGGAGCTCAGGCTCCTGCCAGATCAGCCAAGCCAGCTGCTCAGGAGCCTGGGCAAGGGTAAGCCAAGTTCCATCCGGCCACCTGCAGACCCTTGCGCAGGTCAGGCCCAGGCCTGATCCGCCCAGCTGAACTGCAGGGAGCTCCTTCTCAGGGTAAGCCAGGGTCCATGCCACCACTGGCTGACCTCTTCTCTAGCTCACCGCTCTGCCCTGACCAGCCTCTTCCACCTGCGCGGGAGTTCTAGAGGGGCCTTGATCCATGCAGCCACCTGCTGACCCCTGCCAGAGCTGAGACTCCAGCCAGATTCACTTTGCCAGAAGTGCAAGGGAGCCTGGGCACAGGGTAGGTCCGAGTTCATCCTGCCCCCGCCAGATCGCCGCTGTAGCTTCCGCTTGGCTCAGGAAGGCCTCGCCCACTGCCTGGCAACCATGCCCAGGGTACACCACCTTCCATCCAGCCAGGGGCCGACCCCTGCTGCATCTGAAGCTCTGCCCAAGAGCCAGGCCCCAGGGAAGGCCCAGGTTCTACCTGCCACCTGCTGAAGTCTGTAGGTCCTTAGGCTCGGCCCAGGACTACCTCCACTCATCACCAGACCACCTCAGGAGCTCAGGATCCCTTCCACATCTTCCAGGACGACCTGTGGCCGAAGCCCTGGCACAGGATACCACCGGTCCCTACCGCCACCGGCCGACCTCTGCCGGAGCTCAGGCTTGGCCAAGATCCGCCTTGCCAACCTGGAATGGAGCCAGGGCCCAGTATAGGCCTGGGTTCATCCTGCCACATTGGAACCCAGCCTGAGTCCATGCTCTACCCAGGACCACTTCTGCCCACAGGAGCCTTGGAGAACTCGTGGCTTCCATTGCAAATGGATAAGAAGAATCCGAATTCACGCTCTGCCAAAGGGCTCCATGCAAGAGGCAAAACTGTTGCCAGTTGCTAGCAAACAGTATTTTGGTGATGTGCCTTTGGGTGTCTGCACAGCTCACCAGAGCTTCATCACATACCTAGCTCATACAAGTCAATGAGGAGAGACAAATCACTGAGAAAAATGGGAAAACCCAATATGGACTGTTTTGAAGATGACATACCAAAGATCCAGAGGTCTTTCCACGTCACAATCTAGTAATCCAAAGGAAACACAAAGTACATGTGCGTTTTTGCCTGTCAAATACAAAGAATAAAGAGAGGGAGAACACCGAATCTCAACAGTGTTGGAAAATGGATTGTCAAGTTCTGAGAACTGAAAGGCAAAGTCGCCATAACACTTCTGTAGAGAAGTTTCAGAAAATATGCCAAAATGTAAAGTGCATGCCTATCTTTAGCCCAAGAATTTCAATTTCAAGAAGTCATTCATTGTTACTGTGGCAAAGTTTTTTCTTATACCCGGATGTGGTCCATTGTAATCATTTTACATGATTTTCATATATTTTTTAAAAGGTTTTTTTTTGGGGGGGGGGCAGTGGGGGATGTATTTGGAGCCAATGATTTTATTTTATTCATTTATTTTGATGTGGTGCTGAGGATCAAACCCAGAGCCTCTCTTATGCTACCAAGCACTGTACCAGTGAGCCTCAACCCTATCCGCGCTGAGGTTTTCTTTCTTCAAAACACTTTGACAGTTCGCGGCCGTATGGCTCAAGCGGTAGCGCGCTCGCCTGGCACGCCTGTGAGCCGGGTTCGATCCTCAGCACCCCCTACCAACAAACACGTTGGGTCCCCTGCAAACTAAGAGTTAGACTTTTCTCTCTCTCTCTCTCTCTCTTTCAAAAAAGTACTTTTACGTATCTTTCAACAGATTCCTTGTGGGATTGTAACTCAGACACTTTTTTTCCTTAAGTTACCACTTGGGCTGGGACTGCAGCTCAGCCGAAGCACATTTGCCTCCAAGGTCTTCCTTTCTGGGCACCTTTCACAAATAAATAAAATAAAGATCTATCAACAACTAAGACAAACAATCTTTAAAAAAAAGAGTAGACGTGGTATTTTAAAAACAAAATTAACACAGTTGCAGTCGTACATGTTCTCGATATGAGACATTTAACATGTTCACTCTTTATAAAGGAGTATGCTTCTATGGCACCAAAGAGAATCTCCTAATGATACAGCCATCACTATCATTTGTCCATCCCCAGGACTTTTCTACTCACAGATTCAACCTGTCCTCATTAAATACTCTCTTGCCACTTTTCCCTGAAACTCATCCCAGTAAGCACTGTTCTACTTCCTGTCTGTATGAATTGGATTATTTCCAAGATTTATTTTAACACCACCAAAGTACAAGAGCAATGTGTGCTGGTGTATGTGTGTACATGTCCACACACACTACACCTCCATATACATACAAAACTCGCATTAGTAACCAACTTTGCCTTCCTGGTTTCCACATTGAGGTTTAGAAATCCTCCTCCATTGTGTAAACATTCATTTATTTTGTTCCTGGACTTTGATGATTTATACATTGAGTGTATCAGAGCATCTGGGGTTCTTTTCGATGGAAAGATTGAGAGAGGGATGGATTTCATGTTCTTAACTACATCATTAGGCATCTTCACAATGTTCCCACTACCTTTTATGGAACCATATGTCTTTCTCCAAATAATGGAAATGTGACCTTTGTGATGTTATCAAATGTTTTATCTATGCAAGTCTTTCCTGATCTCTCTTTTGAGTCCTGTCACTCTGTTCCCAGTTGCCACCCTTCAGACTTTACAATTCACTGTGTGAGGAATACCTCTAGTGCTAAATCCCCGACTTCTTTTATTTTTTCCAAAATGGTACTTTGGTGTTGGGCATGATGGCCTATGCCTTGGGGGATTGAGGCTGGAGGATTTCAAGTTCAAACCAAGCCTCAGGAACTGTGAGGCAGTAAGCAACTCAGTCAGAGGAGACCCTGTCTCCAAATGAAATACAAAATAGGGCTTGGGATACGGGTCAGTGGTTGAGTGCCTCTGAATTTCCATCCCTGGTACCAAATAAAAAATTTAAACACACACACACACACACACACACACACACACACACATAACTCACACATGTATACTTTTGTGACCTAATTTTGCAACATGACTTTATACCTTGTTTTCTCTCACGATACCTTCGGGAAGTAAGATCTTATAGAAATTGAAATGAGGAAAGTAGATAGCTGGTCAACACTGGCCTCTCTCTGAAAGAATACACTTTACCTATTAGGATGTGATTCTTTATTTTCATAGTTTTATTGACTTAGAACTCAAAGACTTAGGAGAACAATATCTGAACGTTGCATATAGCTATTTGAATGTATTTCAGTGGGATCTTCCTCTCTGGGTTCAACCACATGATTTATTTTCATTTCATTGGGGATGGAGCCCTGGGATGCTTAACCACCAAGCTCCATCACTAGCACCCCCCTCCTCCCTATTTTTTTTTTTTTTTTTTTTTTTTTGGTATTTAATCTGCAGTCAGAGCCTCACTGAATTGCTAATGGCCTTGCTAAGTTGCTGATGCCGGCTTTGAACTCATAATCCTTCTGCCTCAGCCTCCATGTGACAGGACACCAGGTTCAAGCCCTTTCTTCTTAACACACAAGACACATGAATTTGTGCATCCACATGCTCCTGTCATCATTGTCTTCTTTCCTGAATCAACACCAATCTGGTGGACCGAGTTTGTCCTAAATAGTCTGCCTTTCGTTAACCACGTAGGGTTCTTTACTGTCCTCCTGTTCACAAGGATTTTTGGCTGGCGGACTGAGCCCGAGCATACCTGTGGGCTTCTGCGTACCATCACAGCATCCCTGGTTTCCGGAGTGTGTTGATGATCTGCTGATTCTCTGTCCTGACCCCTAGCTGGAATGTCAGGTTTGGTCGCGCTGGTTGCAACAGCCTTGTCATTCTTCCTGTGCTGAATAGTCCTCAGGGATATCCAACACAGGAAAACTGTTTTCACTCATCAGCAAACATCCTTGGGAGCTCAGATTGGCCCAGACCTCCCAGGAAGACATGAGGAGGCAAATGGTAGTCAAAGGTAGCTCCTGCCTCAGGCTGAAGCCCTGCTGGGGCTCAGGCTGGGTCCAGGAGTGACTCCGCCCCCTGTCAGTGGCCCAGCAGAGCTCAGGATCAGCTCTGCACTGACTCCGCCTACTTTCCCTGAGCTCAGGCTCCTAGCTGATCCCCCAGGTCCTGCTGCGCAGAAGCCTGGGCAAGGGTAAGCACAGTTCCATCCCACCACCAGGGGGCCCCCGTGCAGATCAGGCCCAGGCCTGATCCGCCCTGCTGAACTCCAGGCCAGCTTGGGCGGAGGGTAGTCACGGGGCCATCCCGCCTCAGGCTGGGCCCTGCTGGAACTCCAACTCAGCCCAGGAATGACTCCGCCCACTGTCAGGGGCCCGCCAGAGCTCAGGCTCCGCCCTGCACTGACTCTGCCTACTGGAAGACACCTGCTAGAGTTCAGCCCCAGCCCAGGTCAGCCTCTCTGTCAGGCAGGGGAGCCTGGCCCAAGGTAGGCCTGGCTCCATCCTGCCACAGGCTGACCCGCAACAGAGCTCAGGCCAGACCCACGACCACCTCTGGCCACAGGGAATACCTTCCGGAGCTCAGGCTCCTGCCAGATCAGCCAAGCCAGCTGCTCAGGAGCCTGGGCAAGGGTAAGCCAAGTTCCATCCGGCCACCTGCAGACCCTTGCGCAGGTCAGGCCCAGGCCTGATCCGCCCAGCTGAACTGCAGGGAGCTCCTTCTCAGGGTAAGCCAGGGTCCATGCCACCACTGGCTGACCTCTTCTCTAGCTCACCGCTCTGCCCTGACCAGCCTCTTCCACCTGCGCGGGAGTTCTAGAGGGGCCTTGATCCATGCAGCCACCTGCTGACCCCTGCCAGAGCTGAGACTCCAGCCAGATTCACTTTGCCAGAAGTGCAAGGGAGCCTGGGCACAGGGTAGGTCCGAGTTCATCCTGCCCCCGCCAGATCGCCGCTGTAGCTTCCGCTTGGCTCAGGAAGGCCTCGCCCACTGCCTGGCAACCATGCCCAGGGTACACCACCTTCCATCCAGCCAGGGGCCGACCCCTGCTGCATCTGAAGCTCTGCCCAAGAGCCAGGCCCCAGGGAAGGCCCAGGTTCTACCTGCCACCTGCTGAAGTCTGTAGGTCCTTAGGCTCGGCCCAGGACTACCTCCACTCATCACCAGACCACCTCAGGAGCTCAGGATCCCTTCCACATCTTCCAGGACGACCTGTGGCCGAAGCCCTGGCACAGGATACCACCGGTCCCTACCGCCACCGGCCGACCTCTGCCGGAGCTCAGGCTTGGCCAAGATCCGCCTTGCCAACCTGGAATGGAGCCAGGGCCCAGTATAGGCCTGGGTTCATCCTGCCACATTGGAACCCAGCCTGAGTCCATGCTCTACCCAGGACCACTTCTGCCCACAGGAGCCTTGGAGAACTCGTGGCTTCCATTGCAAATGGATAAGAAGAATCCGAATTCACGCTCTGCCAAAGGGCTCCATGCAAGAGGCAAAACTGTTGCCAGTTGCTAGCAAACAGTATTTTGGTGATGTGCCTTTGGGTGTCTGCACAGCTCACCAGAGCTTCATCACATACCTAGCTCATACAAGTCAATGAGGAGAGACAAATCACTGAGAAAAATGGGAAAACCCAATATGGACTGTTTTGAAGATGACATACCAAAGATCCAGAGGTCTTTCCACGTCACAATCTAGTAATCCAAAGGAAACACAAAGTACATGTGCGTTTTTGCCCTGTCAAATACAAAGAATAAAGAGAGGGAGAACACCGAATCTCAACAGTGTTGGAAAATGGATTGTCAAGTTCTGAGAACTGAAAGGCAAAGTCGCCATAACACTTCTGTAGAGAAGTTTCAGAAAATATGCCAAAATGTAAAGTGCATGCCTATCTTTAGCCCAAGAATTTCAATTTCAAGAAGTCATTCATTGTTACTGTGGCAAAGTTTTTTCTTATACCCGGATGTGGTCCATTGTAATCATTTACATGATTTTCATATATTTTTTAAAAGGTTTTTTTTTTGGGGGGGGGGCAGTGGGGGATGTATTTGGAGCCAATGATTTTATTTATTCATTTATTTTGATGTGGTGCTGAGGATCAAACCCAGAGCCTCTCTTATGCTACCAAGCACTGTACCAGTGAGCCTCAACCCTATCCGCGCTGAGGTTTCTTTCTTCAAAACACTTTGACAGTTCGCGGCCGTATGGCTCAAGCGGTAGCGCGCTCGCCTGGCACGCCTGTGAGCCGGGTTCGATCCTCAGCACCCCCTACCAACAAACACGTTGGGTCCCCTGCAAACTAAGAGTTAGACTTTTCTCTCTCTCTCTCTCTCTCTTTCAAAAAGTACTTTTATGTATCTTTCAACAGATTCCTTGTGGGATTGTAACTCAGACACTTTTTTTCCTTAAGTTACCACTTGGGCTGGGACTGCAGCTCAGCCGAAGCACATTTGCCTCCAAGGTCTTCCTTTCTGGGCACCTTTCACAAATAAATAAAATAAAGATCTATCAACAACTAAGACAAACAATCTTTAAAAAAAAGAGTAGACGGGGTATTTTAAAACAAAATTAACACAGTTGCAGTCGTTCATGTTCTCGTGTAAGACATTTAACATGTTCACTCTTTATAAAGGAGTATGCTTCTATGGCACCAAAGAGAATCTCCTAATGTTGTCCATCCCCAGGACTTTTCTACTCACAGATTCAACCTGTACCTCAATTAAATACTCTCTTGCCACTTTTCCCTGAAACTCATCCCAGTAAGCACCGTTCTACTTCCTGTCTGTATGAATTGGATTTATTCCAAGATTTATTTTAACACCACCAAAGTACAAGAGCAATGTGTGCTGGTGTATGTGTGTACATGTCCACACACACTACACCTCCATATACATACAAAACTCGCCATTAGTAACCAACTTTGCCTTCCTGGTTTCCACATTGAGGTTTAGAAATCCTCCTCCATTGTGTAAACATTCATTTATTTTGTTCCTGGACTTTGATGATTTATACATTGAGTGTATCAGAGCATCTGGGGTTCTTTTCGATGGAAAGATTGAGAGAGGGATGGATTTCATGTTCTTAACTACATCATTAGGCATCTTCACAATGTTCCCACTACCTTTTATGGAACCATATGTCTTTCTCCAAATAATGGAAAATGTGACCTTTGTGATGTTATCAAATGTTTTATCTATGCAATCTTTCCTGATCTCTCTTTTGAGTCCTGTCACTCTGTTCCCAGTTGCCACCCTTCAGACTTTACAATTCACTGTGTGAGGAATACCTCTTGTGCTAATCCCCGACTTCTTTTATTTTTTCCAAAATGGTACTTTGGTGTTGGGCATGATGGCCTATGCCTTGGGGGATTGAGGCTGGAGGATTTCAAGTTCAAACCAAGCCTCAGGAACTGTGAGGCAGTAAGCAACTCAGTCAGAGGAGACCCTGTCTCCAAATGAAATACAAAATAGGGCTTGGGATACGGCTCAGTGGTTGAGTGCCTCTGAATTTCCATCCCTGGTACCAAATAAAAAATTTAAACACACACACACACACACACACACACACACACACACACATAACTCACACATGTATACTTTTGTGACCTAATTTTGCAACATGACTTTATACCTTGTTTTCTCTCACGATACCTTCGGGAAGTAAGATCTTATAGAAATTGAAATGAGGAAAGTAGATAGCTGGTCAACACTGGCCTCTCTCTGAAAGAATACACTTTACCTATTAGGATGTGATTCTTTATTTTCATAGTTTTATTGACTTAGAACTCAAAGACTTAGGAGAACAAATATCTGAACGTTGCATATAGCTATTTGAATGTATTTCAGTGGATCTTCCTCTCTGGGTTCAACCACATGATTTATTTTCATTTCATTGGGGATGGAGCCCTGGGATGCTTAACCACCAAGCTCCATCACTAGCACCCCCCTCCTCCCTATTTTTTTTTTTTTTTTTGGTATTTATCTGCAGTCAGAGCCTCACTGAATTGCTAATGGCCTTGCTAAGTTGCTGATGCCGGCTTTGAACTCATATCCTTCTGCCTCAGCCTCCATGTGACAGGACACCAGGTTCAAGCCCTTTCTTCTTAACACACAAGACACATGAATTTGTGCATCCACATGCTCCTGTCATCATTGTCTTCTTTCCTGAAATCAACACCAATCTGGTGGACCGAGTTTGTCTAAATAGTCTGCCTTTCGTTAACCACGTAGGGTTCTTTACTGTCCTCCTGTTCACAAGGATTTTTGGCTGGCGGACTGAGCCCGAGCATACCTGTGGGCTTCTGCGTACCATCACAGCATCCCTGGTTTCCGGAGTGTGTTGATGATCTGCTGATTCTCTGTCCTGACCCCTAGCTGGAATGTCAGGTTTGGTCGCGCTGGTTGCAACAGCCTTGTCATTCTTCCTGTGCTGAATAGTCCTCAGGGATATCCAACAGAGGAAAACTGTTTTCACTCATCAGCAAACATCCTTGGGAGCTCAGATTGGCCCAGACCTCCCAGGAAGACATGAGGAGGCAAATGGTAGTCAAAGGTAGCTCCTGCTCAGGCTGAAGCCCTGCTGGGGCTCAGGCTGGGTCCAGGAGTGACTCCGCCCCCTGTCAGTGGCCCAGCAGAGCTCAGGATCAGCTCTGCACTGACTCCGCCTACTTTCCCCTGAGCTCAGGCTCCTAGCTGATCCGCCAGGTCCTGCTGCGCAGAAGCCTGGGCAAGGGTAAGCACAGTTCCATCCCACCACCAGGGCCCCCGTGCAGATCAGGCCCAGGCCTGATCCGCCCTGCTGAACTCCAGGCCAGCTTGGGCGGAGGGTAGTCACGGGGCCATCCCGCCTCAGGCTGGCCCTGCTGGAACTCCAACTCAGCCCAGGAATGACTCCGCCCACTGTCAGGGGCCCGCCAGAGCTCAGGCTCCGCCCTGCACTGACTCTGCCTACTGGAAGACACCTGCTAGAGTTCAGCCCCAGCCCAGGTCAGCCTCTCTGTCAGGCAGGGGAGCCTGGCCCAAGGTAGGCCTGGCTCCATCCTGCCACAGGCTGACCCGCAACAGAGCTCAGGCCAGACCCACGACCACCTCTGGCCACAGGGAATACCTTCCGGAGCTCAGGCTCCTGCCAGATCAGCCAAGCCAGCTGCTCAGGGAGCCTGGGCAAGGGTAAGCCAAGTTCCATCCGGCCACCTGCAGACCCTTGCGCAGGTCAGGCCCAGGCCTGATCCGCCCAGCTGAACTGCAGGGAGCTCCTTCTCAGGGTAAGCCAGGGTCCATGCCACCACTGGCTGACCTCTTCTCTAGCTCACCGCTCTGCCCTGACCAGCCTCTTCCACCTGCGCGGGAGTTCTAGAGGGGCCTTGATCCATGCAGCCACCTGCTGACCCCTGCCAGAGCTGAGACTCCAGCCAGATTCACTTTGCCAGAAGTGCAAGGGAGCCTGGGCACAGGGTAGGTCCGAGTTCATCCTGCCCCCGCCAGATCGCCGCTGTAGCTTCCGCTTGGCTCAGGAAGGCCTCGCCCACTGCCTGGCAACCATGCCCAGGGTACACCACCTTCCATCCAGCCAGGGGCCGACCCCTGCTGCATCTGAAGCTCTGCCCAAGAGCCAGGCCCCAGGGAAGGCCAGGTTCTACCTGCCACCTGCTGAAGTCTGTAGGTCCTTAGGCTCGGCCCAGGACTACCTCCACTCATCACCAGACCACCTCAGGAGCTCAGGATCCCTTCCACATCTTCCAGGACGACCTGTGGCCGAAGCCCTGGCACAGGATACCACCGGTCCCTACCGCCACCGGCCGACCTCTGCCGGAGCTCAGGCTTGGCCAAGATCGCCTTGCCAACCTGGAATGGAGCCAGGGCCCAGTATAGGCCTGGGTTCATCCTGCCACATTGGAACCAAGCCTGAGTCCATGCTCTACCCAGGACCACTTCTGCCCACAGGAGCCTTGGAGAACTCGTGGCTTCCATTGCAAATGGATAAGAAGAATCCGAATTCACGCTCTGCCAAAGGGCTCCATGCAAGAGGCAAACTGTTGCCAGTTGCTAGCAAACAGTATTTTGGTGATGTGCCTTTGGGTGTCTGCACAAGCTCACCAGAGCTTCATCACATACCTAGCTC
>NW_027515404.1:0-80447 GCF_048772815.1 Callospermophilus lateralis
CTGCAAACGAATTGCATCAACCTAGGAGAACGAAACTTGGGCATCCAAGTTTGATTGGTGTACTGCTCATTACTTGAAAGTATCATTAAGGTCAGAAAAAAATATGTGTTGAGATTTCAGGAGACTCTAGTTTTTTGGCAGCCTAACAACGCCTTTCATTGAAAGTGTTATTCGCCAGTCTGTGCTGAAGGCTACATCAAGAGGAAACAAACCTTAGGGATAGAATGTAGAACTACTTTATTGTGTCAAGTTTCAAGAAGCTAGCCCAAACCGTGTATGATTTAGAGTTTGAACTTCATTTGTCAATATAGGAGAAAGCAGAATGAAACCTAAAAATTCAAACTGTTACTGCAAACGAATGCTTCAACGTAGGAGAATGAAACTTGAGCATCCAAGTGGGATTGGTGTACTGATCATTACTCGAAAGTATCATGAAGATTGGATAAAAAATATATGTTGAGATTTCAGAAGACTCTAGTTTTGGGAAGTTTGGCAACCCCTTTCAATAAAAAGTGTTATTCGCCAGTCCCTGCATTAGGCTACATCAAGAGGAAACAAACCTTAGAGATAGAACGTAGAGAACTACACTATTTTGTCAAGTTTCAAGAAGCTAGCACAAACCGTGTTTGATTTAGAGTTCGAACTGCATCTGTCAATATAGGACAAAACAGAGTGAAACCTAAAAATTCAAACTGTTCCTGCAAACGAATGCTTCAACCTAGGAGAACGAAACTTGGGCATCCAAGTTTGATTGGTGAACTGCTCATTACTTGAAAGTATCATGAAGGTCGGAAGAAAAAATATATGATGAGATTTCAGGAGACTGTAGTTTTTTGGCAGCCTAACAACGCCTTTCATTGAATGTGTTATTCGCCAGTCTCTGCTTAAGGCTACATCAAGAGGAAACAAACCTTAGGGATAGAACCTAGAACTACTTTATTGTGTCATGTTTCAAGTAGCTAGCACAAACCGTGTTTGATTTAAAGTTCTAACTGCATCTGTCAATATAGGAGAAAACAGAGTGAAACCTAAAAATTCAAACTGTTCCTGCAAACGAATGCTTCAACCTAGAAGAACAAAACTTGGGCATCCAAGTGGGAATGGTGTACTGATCATTACTTGAATGTATCATGAAGATTGGATGAAAAAATATATGTTGAGATTTCAGGAGACTCTAGTTTTTTGAAAGTTTGGCAACCCCTTTCAATATAAGTGTTATTCGCCAGTCCCTGCATTAGGCTACATCAAGAGGAATCAAACCTTAGAGATAGAACGTAGAACTACTTTATTGTGTCAAGTTTCAAGAAGCTAGCACAAACCGTGTTTGATTTAGAGTTCTAGCTGCATCTGTCAATATAGGAGAAAACAGAGTGAAACCTAGAAATTCAAAATGTTCCTGCAAACGAATGCATCAACCTAAGAGAACGAAACTTGGGCATCCAAGTTTGATTGGTGTACTGCTCATTACTTGAAAGTATCATTAAGGGCAGAAAAAAATATGTGTTGAAATTTCAGGAGACTCTAGTTTTTTGGCAGCCTAACAACGCCTTTCATTGAAAGTGTTATTCGCCAGTCTGTGCTGAAGGCTACATCAAGAGAAAACAAACCTTAGGGATAGAATGTAGAACTACTTTATTGTGTCAAGTTTCAAGAAGCTAGCCCAAACCGTGTATGATTTAGAGTTTGAACTACATTTGTCAATATAGGAGAAAGCAGAATGAAACCTAAAAATTCAAACTGTTACTGCAAACGAATGCTTCAACGTAGGAGAAGGAAACTTGAGCATCCAAGTGGGATTGGTGTACTGATCATTACTCGAAATTATCATGAAGATTGGATAAAAAAATATATGTTGAGATTTCAGAAGACTCTAGTTTTGGGAAGTTTGGCAACCCCTTTCAAAAAAGTGTTATTCGCCAGTCCCTGCATTAGGCTACATTAAGAGGAAACAAACCTTAGAGATAGAACGTAGAACTACAGTATTTTGTCAAGTTTCAAGAAGCTAGCCCAAACCGTGTTTGATTTAGAGTTCGAACTGCATCTGTCAATATAGGACAAAACAGAGTGAAACCTAAAAATTCAAACTGTTCCTGCAAACGAATGCTTCAACCTAGGAGAACGAAACTTGGGCATCCAAGTTTGATTGGTGCACTGCTCATTACTTGAAAGTATCATGAAGGTCGGAAGAAAAAATATATGATGAGATTTCAGGAGACTGTAGTTTTTTGGCAGCCTAACAACGCCTTTCATTGAATGTGTTATTCGCCAGTCTCTGCTTAAGGGTACATCAAGAGGAAACAAACCTTAGGGATAGAACGTAGAACTACTTTATTGTGTCATGTTTTCAAGTAGCTAGCACAAACCGTGTTTGATTTAAAGTTCTAACTGCATCTGTCAATATAGGAGAAAATAGAGTGAAACCTAAAATTTCAAACTGTTCCTGCAAACGAATGCTTCAACCTAGAAGAACAAAACTTGGGCATCCAAGTGGGAATGGTGTACTGATCATTACTTGAATGTATCATGAAGATTGGATGAAAAAATATATGTTGAGATTTCAGGAGACTCTAGTTTTTTGAAAGTTTGGCAACCCCTTTCAATATAATTGTTATTCGCCAGTCCCTGCATTAGGCTACATCAAGAGGAAACAAACCTTAGAGATAGAACGTAGATCTACTTTATTGTGTCAAGTTTCAAGAAGCTGGCAAAAACCGTGTTTGATTTAGAGTTCTAGCTGCATCTGTCAATATAGGAGAAAACAGAGTGAAAACCTAGAAATTCAAACTGTTACTGCAAACGAATGCATCAACCTAGGAGAACGAAACTTGGGCATCCAAGTTTGATTGGTGTACTGCTCATTACTTGAAAGTATCATTAAGGTCGGAAAAAAATATGTGTTGAGATTTCAGGAGACTCTAGTTTTTTGGCAGCCTAACAACGCCTTTCATTGAAAGTGTTATTCGCCAGTCTGTGCTGAAGGCTACATCAAGAGGAAACAAACCTTAGGGATAGAATGTAGAACTACTTTATTGTGTCAAGTTTCAAGAAGCTAGCCCAAACCGTGTATGATTTAGAGTTTGAACTACATTTGTCAATATAGAAGAAAACAGTGAAACCTAAAAATTCAAACTGTTACTGCAAACGAATGCTTCAACGTAGGAGAATGAAACTTGAGCATCCTAGTGGGATTGGTGTACTGATCATTACTTGAAAGTATCATGAAGATTGGATGCAAAAATATATGTTGAGATTTCAGAAGACTCTAGTTTTGGGAAGTTTGGCAACCCCTTTCAATAAAAGTGTTATTCGCCAGTAACTGCATTAGGCTACATCAAGAGGAAACAAACCTTAGAGATAGAACGTAGAACTACAGTGTTTTGTCAAGTTTCAAGAAGCTAGCACAAACCGTGTTTGATTTAGAGTTCGAACTGCATCTGTCAATATAGGACAAAACAGAGTGAAACCTAAAAATTCAAACTGTTCCTGCAAACGAATGCTTCAACCTAGGAGAACGAAACTTGGGCATCCAAGTTTGATTGTTGCACTGCTTATTACTTGAAAGTATCATGAAGGTCGGAAGAAAAAATATATGATGAGATTTCAGGAGACTGTAGTTTTTTGGCAGCCTAACAACGCCTTTCATTGAATGTGTTATTCGCCAGTCTCTGCTTAAGGGTACATCAAGAGGAAACAAACCTTAGGGATAGAACATAGAACTACTTTATTGTGTCATGTTTCAAGTAGCTAGCACAAACCGTGTTTGATTTAAAGTTCTAAACTGCATCTGTCAATATAGGAGAAAACAGAGTGAAACCTAAAAATTCAAACTGTTCCTGCAAACGAATGCTTCAACCTAGAAGAACAAAACTTGGGCATCCAAGTGGGAATGGTGTACTGATCATTACTTGAATGTATCATGAAGATTGGATGAAAAAATATATGTTGAGATTTCAGGAGACTCTAGTTTTTGAAAGTTTGGCAACCCCTTTCAATATAAGTGTTATTCGCCAGTCCCTGCATTAGGCTACATCAAGAGGAAACAAACCTTAGAGATAGAATGCAGAACTACTTTATTGTGTCAAGTTTCAAGAAGCTAGCACAAACCGTGTTTGATTCAGAGTTCTAGCTGCATCTGTCAATATAGGAGAAAACAAAGTGAAACCTAGAAATTCAAACTGTTACTGCAAACGAATGCATCAACCTAGGAGAACGAAACTTGGGCATCCAAGTTTGATTGGTGTACTGCTCATTACTTGAAAGTATCATTAAGGTCAGAAAAAAATATGTGTTGAGATTTCAGGAGACTCTAGTTTTTTGGCAGCCTAACAACGCCTTTCATTGAAAGTGTTATTCGCCAGTCTGTGCTGAAGGCTACATCAAGAGGAAACAAACCTTAGGGATAGAATGTAGAACTACTTTATTGTGTCAAGTTTCAAGAAGCTAGCCCAAACCGTGTATGATTTAGAGTTTGAACTTCATTTGTCAATATAGGAGAAAGCAGAATGAAACCTAAAAATTCAAACTGTTACTGCAAACGAATGCTTCAACGTAGGAGAATGAAACTTGAGCATCCAAGTGGGATTGGTGTACTGATCATTACTCGAAAGTATCATGAAGATTGGATAAAAAATATATGTTGAGATTTCAGAAGACTCTAGTTTTGGGAAGTTTGGCAACCCCTTTCATTAAAAGTGTTATTCGCCAGTCCCTGCATTAGGCTACATCAAGAGGAAACAAACCTTAGAGATAGAACGTAGAACTACACTATTTTGTCAAGTTTCAAGAAGCTAGCACAAACCGTGTTTGATTTAGAGTTCGAACTGCATCTGTCAATATAGGACAAAACAGAGTGAAACCTAAAAATTCAAACTGTTCCTGCAAACGAATGCTTCAACCTAGGAGAACGAAACTTGGGCATCCAAGTTTGATTGGTGTACTGCTCATTACTTGAAAGTATCATTAAGGTCGGAAAAAAATATGTGTTGAGATTTCAGGAGACTCTAATTTTTTGGCAGCCTAACAACGCCTTTCATTGAAAGTGTTATTCGCCAGTCGGTGCTGAAGGCTACATCAAGAGGAAACAAACCTTAGGGATAGAATGTAGAACTACTTTATTGTGTCAAGTTTCAAGAAGCTAGCCCAAACCGTGTATGATTTAGAGTTTGAACTACATCTGTCAATATAGGAGAAAGCAGAATGAAACCTAAAAATTCAAACTGTTACTGCAAATGAATGCTTCAACGTAGGAGAATGAAACTTGAGCATCCAAGTGGGATTGGTGTACTGATCATTACTCGAAAGTATCATGAAGATTGGATAAAAAATATATGTTGAGATTTCAGAAGACTCTAGTTTTGGGAAGTTTGGCAACCCCTTTCAATAAAAGTGTTATTCGCCAGTCCCTGCATTAGGCTACATCAAGAGGAAACAAACCTTAGAGATAGAACGTAGAACTACAGTATTTTGTCAAGTTTCAAGAAGCTAGCCCAAACCGTGTTTGATTTAGTGTTCGAACTGCATCTGTCAATATAGGACAAAACAGAGTGAAACCTAAAAATTCAAACTGTTCCTGCAAACGAATGCTTCAACCTAGGAGAACGAAACTTGGGCATCCAAGTTTGATTGGTGCACTGCTCATTACTTGAAAGTATCATGAAGGTCGGAAGAAAAAATACATGATGATATTTCAGGAGACTGTAGTTTTTTGGCAGCCTAACAACGCCTTTCATTGAATGTGTTATTCGCCAGTCTCTGCTTAAGGCTACATCAAGAGGAAACAAACCTTCGGGATAGAACGTAGAACTACTTTATTGTGTCATGTTTCAAGTAGCTAGCACAAACCGTGTTTGATTTAAAGTTCTAACTGCATCTGTCAATATAGGAGAAAACAGAGTGAAACCTAAATATTCAAACTGTCCCTGCAAATGAATGCTTCAACCTAGAAGAACAAAACTTGGGCATCCAAGTGGGAATGGTGTACTGATCATTACTTGAATGTATCATGAAGATTGGATGAAAAAATATATGTTGAGTTTTCAGGAGACTCTAGTTTTTTGAAAGTTTGGCAACCCCTTTCAATATAAGTGTTAATCGCTAATCCCTGCATTAGGCTACATCAAGAGGATCAAACCTTAGTGATAGAACGTAGAACTACTTTATTGTGTCAAGTTTCAAGAAGCTAGCCCAAACCGTGTATGATTTAGAGTTTGAACTTCATTTGTCAATATAGGAGAAAGCAGAATGAAACCTAAAAATTCAAACTGTTACTGCAAACAAATGCTTCAACGTAGGAGAATGAAACTTGAGCATCCAAGTGGGACTGGTGTACTGATCATTACTGGAAAGTATCATGAAGATTGGATAAAAAATATATGTTGAGATTTCAGAAGACTCTAGTTTTGGGAAGTTTGGCAACCCCTTTCAATAAAAGTGTTATTCGCCAGTCCCTGCATTAGGCTACATCAAGAGGAAACAAACCTTAGAGATAGAACGTAGAACTACACTATTTTGTCAAGTTTCAAGAAGCTAGCACAAACCGTGTTTGATTTAGAGTTCGAACTGCATCTGTCAATATAGGACAAAACAGAGTGAAACCTAAAAATTCAAACTGTTCCTGCAAACGAATGCTTCAACCTAGGAGAACGAAACTTGGGCATCCAAGTTTGATTGGTGCACTGCTCATTACTTGAAAGTATCATGAAGGTCGGAAGAAAAAATATATGATGAGATTTCAGGAGACTGTAGTTTTTTGGCAGCCTAACAACGCCTTTCATTGAATGTGTTATTCGCCAGTCTCTGCTTAAGGCTACATCAAGAGGAAACAAACCTTAGGGATAGAATGTAGAACTATTTTATTGTGTCAAGTTTCAAGAAGCTAGCCCAAATCGTGTATGATTTAGAGTTTGAACTTCATTTGTCAATATAGGAGAAAGCAGAATGAAACCTAAAAATTCAAACTGTTACTGCAAACAAATGCTTCAACGTAGGAGAATGAAACTTGAGCATCCAAGTGGGATTGGTGTACTGATCATTACTCGAAAGTATCATGAAGATTGGATAAAAAATATATGTTGAGATTTCAGAAGACTCTAGTTTTGGGAAGTTTGGCAACCAATTCAATAAAAGTGTTATTCGCCAGTCCCTGCATTAGGCTACATCAAGAGGAAACAAACCTTAGAGATAGAACGTAGAACTACACTATTTTGTCAAGTTTCAAGAAGCTAGCACAAACCGTGTTTGATTTAGAGTTCGAACTGCATCTGTCAATATAGGACAAAACAGAGTGAAACCTAAAAATTCAAACTGTTCCTGCAAACGAATGCTTCAACCTAGGAGAACGAAACTTGGGCATCCAACTTTGATTGCTGCACTGCTCATTACTTGAAAGTATCATGAAGGTCGGAAGAAAAAATATATGATGAGATTTCAGGAGACTGTAGTTTTTCGGCAGGCTAACAACGCCTTTCATTGAATGTGTTATTCGCCAGTCTCTGCTTAAGGCTACATCAAGAGGAAACAAACCTTAGGGATAGAACGTAGAACTACTTTATTGTGTCATGTTTCAAGTAGCTAGCACAAACCGTGTTTGATTTAAAGTTCTAACTGCATCTGTCAATATAGGAGAAAACAGAGTGAAACCTAAAAATTCACACTGTTCCTGCAAACGAATGCTTCAACCTAGAAGAACAAAACTTGGGCATCCAAGTGGGAATGGTGTACTGATCATTACTTGAATGTATCATGAAGATTGGATGAAAAAATATATGTTGAGATTTCAGGAGACTCTAGTTTTTTGAAAGTTTGGCAACCCCTTTCAATATAAGTGTTATTCTCCAGTCCCTGCATTAGGCTACATCAAGAGGAAACAAACCTTAGAGATAGAACGTAGAACTACTTTATTGTGTCAAGTTTCAAGAAGCTAGCACAAACCGTGTTTGATTTAGAGTTCTAGCTGCATCTGTCAATATAGGAGAAAACAGAGTGAAACCTAGAAATTCAAACTGTTCCTGCAAACGAATGCATCAACCTAGGAGAACGAAACTTGGGCATCCAAGTTTGATTGGTGTACTGCTCATTACTTGAAAGTATCATTAAGGTCGGATAAAAATATGTGTTGAGATTTCAGGAGACTCTAGTTTTTTGGCAGCCTAACAAGGCCTTTCATTGAATGTGTTATTCGCCAGTCTGTGCTGAAGGCTACATCAAGAGGAAACAAACCTTAGGGATAGAATGTAGAACTACTTTATTGTGTCAAGTATCAAGAAGCTAGCCCAAACCGTGTATGATTTAGAGTTTGAACTACATTTGTCAATATAGGAGAAAGCAGAATGAAACCTAAAAATTCAAACTGTTACTGCAAACGAATTCTTCAACCTAGAAGGACAAAACTTGGGCATCCAATTGGGAATGGTGTACTGATCATTACTTGAATGTATCATGAAGATTGGATGAAAAAATATATGTTGAGATTTCAGGAGACTCTAGTTTTTTGAATGTTTGGCAACCCCTTTCAATATAAGTGTTATTCGCCAGTCCCTGCATTAGGCTACATCAAGAGGAAACAAACCTTAGAGATAGAACGTAGAACTACTTTATTGTGTCAAGTTTCAAGAAGCTAGCACAAACCGTGTTTGATTTAGAGTTCTAGCTGCATCTGTCAATATAGGAGAAAACAGAGTGAAACCTAGAAATTCAAACTGTTCCTGCAAACGAATGCATCAACCTAGGAGAACGAAACTTGGGCATCCAAGTTTGATTGGTGTACTGCTCATTACTTGAAAGTATCATTAAGGTCAGAAAAAAATATGTGTTGAGATTTCAGGAGACTCTAGTTTTTTGGCAGCCTAACAACGCCTTTCATTGAAAGTGTTATTCGCCAGTCTGTGCTGAAGGCTACATCAAGAGGAAACAAACCTTAGGGATAGAATGTAGAACTACTTTATTGTGTCAAGTTTCAAGAAGCTAGCCCAAACCGTGCATGATTTTGAGTTTGAACTACATTTGTCAATATAGAAGAAAACAGTGAAACCTAAAAATTAAAACTGTTACTGCAAACGAATGCTTCAACGTAGGAGAATGAAACTTGGGCATCCAAGTGGGATTGGTGGACTGATCATTACTTGAAAGTATCATGAAGATTGGATGCAAAAATATATGTTGAGATTTCAGAAGACTCTAGTTTTTGGAAGTTTGGCAACCCCTTTCAATAAAAGTGTTATTCGCCAGTAACTGCATTAGGCTACATCAAGAGGAAACAAACCTTAGAGATAGAACGTAGAACTACAGTATTTTGTCAAGTTTCAAGAAGCTAGCACAAACCGTGTTTGATTTAGAGTTCGAACTGCATCTGTCAATATAGGACAAAACAGAGTGAAACCTAAAAATTCAAACTGTTCCTGCAAACGAATGCTTCAACCTAGAAGAACAAAACTTGGGCATCCAAGTGGGAATGGTGGACTGATCATTACTGGAATGTATCATGAAGATTGGATGAAAAAATATATGTTGAGATTTCAGAAAACTCTAGTTTTTGGAAGTTTGGCAACCCCTTTCAATAAAAGTGTTATTCGCCAGTCCCTGCATTAGGCTACATCAAGAGGAAACAAACCTTAGAGATAGAACGTAGAACTATAGTATTTTGTCAAGTTTCATGAAGCTAGCCCAAACCGTGTTTTATTTAGAGTTCGAACTGCATCTGTCAATATAGGACAAAACAGAGTGAAACCTAAAAATTCAAAGTGTTCTTGCAAACGAATTCTTCAACCTAGGAGAACGAAAATTGGGCATCCAAGATTGATTGGTGCACTGCTCATTACTTGAAAGTATCATGAAGGTCGGAAGAAAAAATATATGATGAGATTTCAGGAGACTGTAGTTTTTTGGCTGCCTAACAACGCCTTTCATTGAATGTGTTATTCGCCAGTCTCTGCGTAAGGCTACATCAAGAGGAAACAAACCTTAGGGATAGAACGTAGAACTACTTTATTGTGTCAAGTTTCAAGTAGCTAGCACAAACCGTGTTTGATTTAAAGTTCTAACTGCATCTGTCAATATAGGAGAAAACAGAGTGAAACCTAAAAATTCAAACTGTTCCTGCAAACGAATGCTTCAACCTAGAAGAACAAAACTTGGGCATCCAAGTGGGAATGGTGTACTGATCATTACTTGAATGTATCATGAAGATTGGATGAAAAAATATATGTTGAGATTTCAGGAGACTCTAGTTTTTTGAAAGTTTGGCAACCCCTTTCAATATAAGTGTTATTCGCCAGTCCCTGCATTAGGCTACATCAAGAGGAAACAAACCTTAGAGATAGAACCTAGAACTACTTTATTGTGTCAAGTTTCAAGAAGCTAGCACAAACCGTGTTTGATTTAGAGTTTGAACTACATTTGTCAATATAGAAGAAAACAGTGAAACCTAAAAATTAAAACTGTTACTGCAAACGAATGCTTCAACGTAGGAGAATGAAACTTGAGCATCCAAGTGGGATTGGTGTACTGATCATTACTTGAAAGTATCATGAAAATTGGATGCAAAAATATATGTTGAAGTTTCAGAAGACTCTAGTTTTTGGAAGTTTTGCAACTCCGTTCAATAAAAGTGTTATTCGCCAGTAACTGCATTAGGCTACATCAAGAGGAAACAAACCTTAGAGATAGAACGTAGAACTACAGTATTTTGTCAAGTTTCAAGAAGCTAGCACAAACCGTGTTTGATTTAGAGTTCGAACTGCATCTGTCAATATAGGACAAAACGGAGTGAAACCTAAAAATTCAAACTGTTCCTGCAAACGAATGCTTCAACCTAGGAGAACAAAACTTGGGCATCCAAGTTTGATTGGTGCACTGCTCATTACTTGAAAGTATCATGAAGGTCGGAAGAAAAAATATATGATGAGATTTCAGGAGACTGTAGTTTTTTGGCAGCCTAACAACGCCTTTCATTGAATGTGTTATTCGCCAGTCTCTGCTTAAGGCTACATCAAGAGGAAACAAACCTTAGGGATAGAACGTAGAACTACTTTATTGTGTCATGTTTCAAGTAGCTAGCACAAACCGTGTTTGATTTAAAGTTCTATCTGCATCTGTCAATACAGGAGAAAACAGAGTGAAACCTAAACATTCAAACTGTTCCTGCAAACGAATGCTTCAACCTAGAAGAACAAAACTTGGGCATCCAAGTGGGAATGGTGTACTGATCATTACTTGAATGTATCATGAAGATTGGATGAAAAAATATATGTTGAGATTTCAGGAGACTCTCGTTTTTTGAAAGTTTGGCAACCCCTTTCAATATAAGTGTTATTCGCCAGTCCCTGCATTAGGCTACATCAAGAGGAAACAAACCTTAGAGATAGAACGTAGAACTACTTTATTGTGTCAAGTTTCAAGAAGCTAGCACAAACCGTGTTTGATTTAGAGTACTAGCTGCATCTGTCAATATAGGAGAAAACAGAGTGAAACCTAGAAATTCAAACTGTAACTGCAAACGAATGCATCAACCTAGGAGAACGAAACTTGGGCATCCAAGTTTGATTGGTGTACTGCTCATTACTTGAAAGTATCATTAAGGTCGGAAAAAAATATGTGTTGAGATTTCAGGAGACTCTAGTTTTTTGGCAGCTTAACAACGCCTTTCAATGAAAGTGTTATTCGCCAGTCTGTGCTGAAGGCTACATCAAGAGGAAACAAACCTTAGGGATAGAATGTAGAACTACTTTATTGTGTCAAGTTTCAAGAAGCTAGCCCAAACCGTGTATGATTTAGAGTTTGAACTACATTTGTCAATATAGGAGAAAGCAGAATGAAACCTAAAAATTCAAACTGTTACTGCAAACGAATGCTTCAACGTAGGAGAATGAAACTTGAGCATCCAAGTGGGATTGGTGTACTGATCATTACTCGAAAGTATCATGAAGATTGGATAAAAAAATATATGTTGAGATTTCAGAAGACTCTACTTTTGGGAAGTTTGGCAACCCCTTTCAATAAAAGTGTTATTCGCCAGTCCCTGCATTAGGCTACATCAAGAGGAAACAAACCTTAGAGATAGAACGTAGAACTACAGTATTTTGTCAAGTTTCAAGAAGCTAGCCCAAACCGTGTTTGATTTAGAGTTCGAACTGCATCTGTCAATATAGGACAAAACAGAGTGAAACCTAAAAATTCAAACTGTTCCTGCAAACGAATGCTTCAACCTAGGAGAACGAAACTTGGGCATCCAAGTTTGATTGGTGCACTGCTCATTACTTGAAAGTATCATGAAGGTTGGAAGAAAAAATATATGATGAGATTTCAGGAGACTGTAGTTTTTTGGCAGCCTAACAACGCCTTTCATTGAATGTGTTATTCGCCAGTCTCTGCTTAAGGGTACATCAAGAGGAAACAAACCTTAGGGATAGAACGTAGAACTACTTTATTGTGTCATGTTTCAAGTAGCTAGCACAAACCGTGTTTGATTTAAAGTTCTAACTGCATCTGTCAATATAGGAGAAAACAGAGTGAAACCTAAAAATTCAAACTGTTCCTGCAAACGAATGCTTCAACCTAGAAGAACAAAACTTGGGCATCCAAGTGGGAATGGTGTACTGATCATTACTTGAATGTATCATGAAGATTGGATGAAAAAATATATGTTGAGATTTCAGGAGACTCTAGTTTTTTGAAAATTTGGCAACCCCTTTCAATATAAGTGTTATTCTCCAGTCCCTGCATTAGGCTACATCAAGAGGAAACAAACCTTAGAGATAGAACGTAGAACTACAGTATTTTGTCAAGTTTCAAGAAGCTAGCACAAACCCTGTTTGATTTAGAGTTCGAACTGCATCTGTCAATATAGGACAAAACACAGTGAAACCTAGAAATTCAAACTGTTCCTGCAAACGAATGCATCAACCTAGGAGAACGAAACTTGGGCATCCAAGTTTGATTGGTGTACTGCTCATTACTTGAAAGTATCATTAAGGTCGGATAAAAATATGTGTTGAGATTTCACGAGACTCTAGTTTTTTGGCAGCCTATCAACGCCTTTCATTGAATGTGTTATTCGCCAGTCTGTGCTGAAGGCTACATCAAGAGGAAACAAACCTTAGGGATAGAATGTAGAACTACTTTATTGTGTCAAGTATCAAGAAGCTAGCCCAAACCGTGTATGATTTAGAGTTTGAACTACATTTGTCAATATAGGAGAAAGCAGAATGATACCTAAAAATTCAAACTGTTACTGCAAACGAATTCTTCAACCTAGAAGAACAAAACCTGGGCATCCAATTGGGAATGGTGTACTGATCATTACTTGAATGTATCATGAAGATTGGATGAAAAAATATATGTTGAGATTTCAGGAGACTCTAGTTTTTTGAATGTTTGGCAACCCCTTTCAATATAAGTGTTATTCGCCAGTCCCTGCATTAGGCTACATCAAGAGGAAACAAACCTTAGAGATAGAACGTAGAACTACTTTATTGTGTCAAGTTTCAAGAAGCTAGCACAAACCGTGTTTGATTTAGAGTTCTAGCTGCATCTGTCAATATAGGAGAAAACAGAGTGAAACCTAGAAATTCAAACTGTTCCTGCAAACGAATGCATCAACCTAGGAGAACGAAACTTGGGCATCCAAGTTTGATTGGTGTACTGCTCATTACTTGAAAGTATCATTAAGGTCAGAAAAAAATATGTGTTGAGATTTCAGGAGACTCTATTTTTTTGGCAGCCTAAGAACGCCTTTCATTGAAAGTGTTATTCGCCAGTCTGTGCTGAAGGCTACATCAAGAGGAAACAACCCTTAGGGATAGAATGTAGAACTACTTTATTGTGTCAAGTTTCAAGAAGCTAGCCCAAACCGTGTATGATTTAGAGTTTGAACTACATTTGTCAATATAGAAGAAAACAGTGAAACCTAAAATTTAAAACTGTTACTGCAAACGAATGCTTCAACGTAGGAGAATGAAACTTGGGCATCCAAGTGGGATTGGTGTACTGATCATTACTTGAAAGTATCATGAAGATTGGATGCAAAAATATATGTTGAGATTTCAGAAGACTCTAGTTTTTGGAAGTTTGGCAACCCCTTTCAATAAAAGTGTTATTCGCCAGTAACTGCATTAGGCTACATCAAGAGGAAACAAACCTTAGAGATAGAACGTAGAACTACAGTATTTTGTCAAGTTTCAAGAAGCTAGCACAAACCGTGTTTGATTTAGAGTTCGAACTGCATCTGTCAATATAGGACAAAACAGAGTGAAACCTAAAAATTCAAACTGTTCCTGCAAACAAATGCTTCAACCTAGAAGAACAAAACTTGGGCATCCAAGTGGGAATGGTGGACTGATCATTACTGGAATGTATCATGAAGATTGGATGAAAAAATATATGTTGAGATTTCAGAAAACTCTAGTTTTTGGAAGTTTGGCAACCCCTTTCAATAAAAGTGTTATTCGCCAGTCCCTGCATTAGGCTACATCAAGAGGAAACAAACCTTAGAGATAGAACGTAGAACTATAGTATTTTGTCAAGTTTCATGAAGCTAGCCCAAACCGTGTTTTATTTAGAGTTCGAACTGCATCTGTCAATATAGGACAAAACAGAGTGAAACCTAAAAATTCAAAGTGTTCTTGCAAACGAATTCTTCAACCTAGGAGAACGAAAATTGGGCATCCAAGATTGATTGGTGCACTGCTCATTACTTGAAAGTATCATGAAGGTCGGAAGAAAAAATATATGATGAGATTTCAGGAGACTGTAGTTTTTTGGCTGCCTAACAACGCCTTTCATTGAATGTGTTATTCGCCAGTCTCTGCTTAAGGCTACATCAAGAGGAAACAAACCTTAGGGATAGAACGTAGAACTACTTTATTGTGTCAAGTTTCAAGTAGCTAGCACAAACCGTGTTTGATTTAAAGTTCTAACTGCATCTGTCAATATAGGAGAAAACAGAGTGAAACCTAAAAATTCAAACTGTTCCTGCAAACGAATGCTTCAACCTAGAAGAACAAAACTTGGGCATCCAAGTGGGAATGGTGTACTGATCATTACTTGAATGTATCATGAAGATTGGATGAATAAATATATGTTGAGATTTCAGGAGACTCTAGTTTTTTGAAAGTTTGGCAACCCCTTTCAATATAAGTGTTATTCGCCAGTCCCTGCATTAGGCTACATCAAGAGGAAAAAAACCTTAGAGATAGAACCTAGAACTACTTTATTGTGTCAAGTTTCAAGAAGCTAGCACAAACCGTGTTTGATTTAGAGTTTGAACTACATTTGTCAATATAGAAGAAAACAGTGAAACCTAAAAATTAAAACTGTCACTGCAAACGAATGCTTCAACGTAGGAGAATGAAACTTGAGCATCCAAGTGGGATTGGTGTACTGATCATTACTTGAAAGTATCATGAAAATTGGATGCAAAAATATATGTTGAAGTTTCAGAAGACTCTAGTTTTTGGAAGTTTTGCAACTCCTTTCAATAAAAGTGTTATTCGCCAGTAACTGCATTAGGCTACATCAAGAGGAAACAAACCTTAGAGATAGAACGTAGAACTACAGTATTTTGTCAAGTTTCAAGAAGCTAGCACAAACCGTGTTTGATTTAGAGTTCGAACTGCATCTGTCAATATAGGACAAAACGGAGTGAAACCTAAAAATTCAAACTGTTCCTGCAAACGAATGCTTCAACCTAGGAGAACAAAACTTGGGCATCCAAGTTTGATTGGTGCACTGCTCATTACTTGAAAGTATCATGAAGGTCGGAAGAAAAAATATATGATGAGATTTCAGGAGACTGTAGTTTTTTGGCAGCCTAACAACGCCTTTCATTGAATGTGTTATTCGCCAGTCTCTGCTTAAGGCTACATCAAGAGGAAACAAACCTTAGGGATAGAACGTAGAACTACTTTATTGTGTCATGTTTCAAGTAGCTAGCACAAACCGTGTTTGATTTAAAGTTCTAACTGCATCTGTCAATATAGGAGAAAACAGAGTGAAACCTAAAAGTTCAAACTGTTCCTGCAAACGAATGCTTCAACCTAGAAGAACAAAACTTGGGCATCCAAGTGGGAATGGTGTACTGATCATTACTTGAATGTATCATGAAGATTGGATGAAAAAATATATGTTGAGATTTCAGGAGACTCTAGTTTTTTGAAAGTTTGGCAACCCCTTTCAATATAAGTGTTATTCGCCAGTCCCTGCATTAGGCTACATCAAGAGGAAACAAACCTTAGAGATAGAAGGTAGAACTACTTTATTGTGTCAAGTTTCAAGAAGCTAGCACAAACCGTGTTTGATTTAGAGTTCTAGCTGCATCTGTCAATATAGGAGAAAACAGAGTGAAACCTAGAAATTCAAACTGTTCCTGCAAACGAATGCATCAACCTAGGAGAACGAAACTTGGGCATCCAAGTTTGATTGGTGTACTGCTCATTACTTGAAAGTATCATTAAGGTCGGAAAAAAAATATGTGTTGAGATTTCAGGAGACTCTAGTTTTTTGGCAGCCTAACAACGCCTCTCATTGAAAGTGTTATTCGCCAGTCTGTGCTGAAGGCTACATCAAGAGGAAACAAACCTTAGGGATAGAATGTAGAACTACTTTATTGTGTCAAGTTTCAAGAAGCTAGCCCAAAACGAGTATGATTTAGAGTTTGAACTACATTTGTCAATATAGAAGAAAACAGTGAAACCTAAAAATTAAAACTGTTACTGCAAACGAATGCTTCAACGTAGGAGAATGAAACTTGAGCATCCAAGTGGGATTGGTGTACTGATCATTACTTGAAAGTATCATGAAAATTGGATGCAAAAATATAGCTTGAAGTGTCAGAAGACTCTAGTTTTTGGAAGTTTGGCAACCCCTTTCAATAAAAGTGTTATTCGCCAGTAACTGCATTAGGCTACATCAAGAGGAAACAAACCTTAGAGATAGAACGTAGAACTACAGTATTTTGTCAAGTTTCAAGAAGCTAGCACAAACCGTGTTTGATTTAGAGTTCGAACTGCATCTGTCAATATAGGACAAAACAGAGTGAAACCTAAAAATTCAAACTGTTCCTGCAAACGAATGCTTCAACCTAGGAGAACGAAACTTGGGTATCCAAGTTTGATTGGTGTACTGCTCATTACTTGAAAGTATCATGAAGGTCGGACGAAAAAATATATGATGAGATTTCAGGAGACTGTAGTTTTTTGGCAGCCTAACAACGCCTTTCATTGAATGTGTTATTCGCCAGTCTCTGCTTAAGGCTACATCAAGATGAAACAAACCTTAGGGATAGAACTTAGAACTACTTTATTGTGTCATGTTTCAAGTAGCTAGCACAAACCGTGTTTGATTTAAAGTTCTAACTGCATCTGTCAATATAGGAGAAAACAGGGTGAAACCTAAAAATTCAAACTGTTCCTGCAAACGAATGCTTCAACCTAGAAGAACAAAACTTGGGCATCCAAGTGGGAATGGTGTACTGATCATTACTTGAATGTATCATGAAGATTGGATGAAAAAATATATGTTGAGATTTCAGGAGACTCTAGTTTTTTGAAAGTTTGGCAACCCTTTTCAATATAAGTGTTATTCGCCAGTCCCTGCATTAGGCTACATCAAGAGGAAACAAACCTTAGAGATAGAACGTAGAACTACTTTATTGTGTCAAGTTTCAAGAAGCTAGCACAAACCGTGTTTGATTTAGAGTTTGAACTACACTTGTCAATATAGAAGAAAACAGTGAAACCTAAAAATTAAAACTGTTACTGCAAACGAATGCTTCAACGTAGGAGAATGAAACTTGAGCATCCAAGTGGGATTGGTGTACTGATCATTACTTGAAAGTATCATGAAAATTGGATGCAAAAATATATGTTGAAGTTTCAGAAGACTCTAGTTTTTGGAAGTTTGGCAACCCCTTTCAATAAAAGTGTTATTCGCCAGTAACTGCATTAGGCTACATCAAGAGGAAACAAACCTTAGAGATAGAACGTAGAACTACAGTATTTTGTCAAGTTTCAAGAAGCTAGCACAAACCGTGTTTGATTTAGAGTTCGAACTGCATCTGTCAATATAGGACAAAACAGAGTGAAACCTAAAAATTCAAACTGTTCCTGCAAACGAATGCTTCAACCTAGGAGAACGAAACTTGGGTATCCAAGTTTGATTGGTGCACTGCTCATTACTTGAAAGTATCATGAAGGTCGGACGAAAAAATATATGATGAGATTTCAGGAGACTGTAGTTTTTTGGCAGCCTAACAACGCCTTTCATTGAATGTGTTATTCGCCAGTCTCTGCTTAAGGGTACATCAAGAGGAAACAAACCTTAGGGATAGAACGTAGAACTACTTTATTGTGTCATGTTTCAAGTAGCTAGCACAAACCGTGTTTGATTTAAAGTTCTAACTGCATCTGTCAATATAGGAGAAAACAGAGTGAAACCTAAAAATTCAAACTGTTCCTGCAAACGAATGCTTCAACCTAGAAGAACAAAACTTGGGCATCCAAGTTTGATTGGTGCACTGCTCATTACTTGAAAGTATCATGAAGGTCGGACGAAAAAATATATGATGAGATTTCAGGAGACTGTAGTTTTTTGGCAGCCTAACAACGCCTTTCATTGAATGTGTTATTCGCCAGTCTCTGCTTAAGGCTACATCAAGAGGAAACAAACCTTAGGGATAGAACGTAGAACTACTTTATTGTGTCATGTTTCAAGTAGCTAGCACAAACCGTGTTTGATTTAGAGTTCTAGCTGCATCTGTCAATATAGGAGAAAACAGAGTGAAACCTAAAAATTCAAACTGTTACTGCAAACGAATGCATCAACCTAGGAGAACGAAACTTGGGTATCCAAGTTTGATTGGTGCACTGCTCATTACTTGAAAGTATCATGAAAATTGGATGCAAAAATATATGTTGAAGTTTCAGAAGACTCTAGTTTTTGGAAGTTTGGCAACCCCTTTCAATAAAAGTGTTATTCGCCAGTAACTGCATTAGGCTACATCAAGAGGAAACAAACCTTAGAGATAGAACGTAGAACTACAGTATTTTGTCAAGTTTCAAGAAGCTAGCAGAAACCCTGTTTGATTTAGAGTTCGAACTGCATCTGTCAATATAGGAGAAAACAGAGTGAAACCTAAAAATTCAAACTGTTCCTGCAAACGAATGCTTCAACCTAGGAGAACGAAACTTGAGCATCCAAGTTTGATTGGTGCACTGCTCATTACTTGAAAGTATCATGAAGGTCGGAAGAAAAAATATATGATGAGATTTCAGGAGGCTGTAGTTTTTGGCAGCCTAACAACGCCTTTCATTGAATGTGTTATTCGCCAGTCTCTGCTTAAGGGTACATCAAGAGGAAACAAACCTTAGGGATAGAACGTAGAACTACTTTATTTTGTCATGTTTCAAGTAGCTAGCACAAACCGTGTTTGATTTAAAGTTCTAACTGCATCTGTCAATATAGGAGAAAACAGAGTGAAACCTAAAAATTCAAACTGTTCCTGCAAACGAATGCTTCAACCTAGAAGAACAAAACTTGGGCATCCAAGTGGGAATGGTGTACTGATCATTACTTGAATGTATCATGAAGATTGGATGAAAAAATATATGTTGAGATTTCAGGAGACTCTAGTTTTTTGAAAGTTTGGCAACCCCTTTCAATATAAGTGTTATTCGCCAGTCCCTGCATTAGGCTACATCAAGAGGAAACAAACCTTAGAGATAGAACGTAGAACTACTTTATTGTGTCAAGTTTCAAGAAGCTAGCACAAACCGTGTTTGATTTAGAGTTCTAGCTGCATCTGTCAATATAGGAGAAAACAGAGTGAAACCTAGAAATTCAAACTGTTACTGCAAACGAATGCATCAACCTAGGAGAACGAAACTTGGGCATCCAAGTTTGATTGGTGTACTGCTCATTACTTGAAAGTATCATTAAGGTCGGAAAAAAATATGTGTTGAGATTTCAGGAGACTCTAGTTTTTTGGCAGCCTAACAACGCCTTTCATTGAAAGTGTTATTCGCCAGTCTGTGCTGAAGGCTACATCAAGAGGAAACAAACCTTAGGGATAGAATGTAGAACTACTTTATTGTGTCAAGTTTCAAGAAGCTAGCCCAAACCGTGTATGATTTAGTGTTTGAACTACATTTGTCAATATAGGAGAAAGCAGAATGAAACCTAAAAATTCAAACTGTTACTGCAAACGAATGCTTCAACGTAGGAGAAGGAAACTTGAGCATCCAAGTGGGATTGGTTTATTGATCATTACTCGAAAGTATCATGAAGATTAGATAAAAAAATATATGTTGAGATTTCAGAAGACTCTAGTTTTGGGAAGTTTGGCAACCCCTTTCAATTAAAGTGTTATTCGCCAGTCCCTGCATTAGGCTACATCAAGAGGAAACAAACCTTAGAGATAGAACGTAGAACTACAGTATTTTGTCAAGTTTCAAGAAGCTAGCACAAACCGTGTTTGATTTAGAGTTCGAACTGCATCTGTCAATATAGGACAAAACAGAGTGAAACCTAAAAATTCAAACTGCTCCTGCAAACGAATGCTTCAACCTAGGAGAACGAAACTTGGGCATCCAAGTTTGATTGGTGCACTGCTCATTACTTGAAAGTATCATGAAGGTCGGAAGAAAAAATATATGATGAGATTTCAGGAGACTGTAGTTTTTTGGCAGCCTAACAACGCCTTTCATTGAATGTGTTATTTGCCAGTCTCTGCTTAAGGCTACATCAAGAGGAAACAAACCTTAGGGATAGAACGTAGAACTACTTTATTGTGTCATGTTTCAAGTAGCTAGCACAAACCGTGTTTGATTTCAAGTTCTAACTGCATCTGTCAATATAGGAGAAAACAGAGTGAAACCTAAAAATTCAAACTGTTCCGGCAAACGAATGCTTCAACCTAGAAGAACAAAACTTGGGCATCCAAGTGGGAATGGTGTACTGATCATTACTTGAATGTATCATGAAGATTGGATGATAAAATATATGTTGAGATTTCAGGAGACTCTAGTTTTTTGAAAGTTTGGCAACCCCTTTCAATATAAGTGTTATTCGCCAGTCCCTGCATTAGGCTACATCAAGAGGAAACAAACCTTAGAGATAGAACGTAGAACTACTTTATTGTGTCAAGTTTCAAGAAGCTAGCACAAACCGTGTTTGATTTAGAGTTCTAGCTGCATCTGTCAATATAGGAGAAAACAGAGTGAAACCTAGAAATTCAAACTGTTACTGCAAACGAATGCATCAACCTAGGAGAACGAAACTTGGGCATCCAAGTTTGATTGGTGTACTGCTCATTACTTGAAAGTATCATTAAGGTCGGAAAAAAATATGTGTTGAGATTTCAGGAGACTCTAGTTTTTTGGCAGCCTAACAACGCCTTTCATTGAAAGTGTTATTCGCCAGTCTGTGCTGAATGCTACATCAAGAGGAAACAAAACTTAGGGATAGAATGTAGAACTACTTTATTGTGTCAAGTTTCAAGAAGCTAGCCCAAACCGTGTATGATTTAGAGTTTGAACTACATTTGTCAATATAGAAGAAAACAGTGAAACCTAAAATTAAAACTGTTACTGCAAACGAATGCTTCAACGTAGGAGAATGAAACTTGAGCATCCAAGTGGGATTGGTGTACTGATCATTACTTGAAAGTATCATGAAGATTGGATGCCAAAATATATGTTGAGATTTCAGAAGACTCTAGTTTTGGGAAGTTTGGCAACCCCTTTCAATAAAAGTGTTATTCGCCAGTAACTGCATTAGGCTACATCAAGAGGAAACAAACCTTAGAGATAGAACGTAGAACTACAGTATTTTGTCAAGTTTCAAGAACCTAGCAGAAACCGTGTTTGATTTAGAGTTCGAACTGCATCTGTCAATATAGGACAAAACAGAGTGAAACCTAAAAATTCAAACTGTTCCTGCAAACGAATGCTTCAACCTAGGAGAACGAAACTTGGGCATCCAAGTTTGATTGGTGCACTGCTCATTACTTGAAAGTATCATGAAGGTCGGAAGAAAAAATATATGATGAGATTTCAGGAGACTGTAGTTTTTTTGGCAGCCTAACAACGCCTTTCATTGAATGTGTTATTCGCCAGTCTCTGCTTAAGGGTACATCAAGTGGAAACAAACCTTAGGGATAGAACGTAGAACTACTTTATTGTGTCATGTTTCAAGTAGCTAGCACAAACCGTGTTTGATTTAAAGTTCTAACTGCATCTGTCAATATAGGAGAAAACAGAGTGAAACCTAAAAATTCAAACTGTTCCTGCAAACGAATGCTTCAACCTAGAAGAACAAAACTTGGGCATCCAAGTGGGAATGGTGTACTGATCATTACTTGAATGTATCATGAAGATTGGATGAAAAAATATATGTTGAGATTTCAGGAGACTCTAGTTTTTTGAAAGTTTGGCAACCCCTTTCAATATAAGTGTTATTCGCCAGTCTCTGCATTCGGCTACATCAAGAGGAAACAAACCTTAGAGATAGAACATAGAACTACTTTATTGTGTCAAGTTTCAAGAAGCTGGCACAAACCGTGTTTGATTTAGAGTTCTAGCTGCATCTGTCAATATAGGAGAAAACAGAGTGAAACCTAGAAATTCAAACTGTTACTGCAAACGAATGCATCAACCTAGGAGAACGAAACTTGGGCATCCAAGTTTGATTGGTGTACTGCTCATTACTTGAAAGTATCATTAAGGTCGGAAAAAAATATGTGTTGAGATTTCAGGAGACTCTAGTTTTTTGGCAGCCTAACAACGCCTTTCATTGAAAGTGTTATTCGCCAGTCTGTGCTGAAGGCTACATCAAGAGGAAACAAACCTTAGGGATAGAATGTAGAACTACTTTATTGTGTCAAGTTTCAAGAAGCTAGCCCAAACCGTGTATGATTTAGAGTTTGAACTACATTTGTCAATATAGGAGAAAGCTGAATGAAACCTAAAAATTCAAACTGTTACTGCAAACGAATGCTTCAACGTAGGAGAAGGAAACTTGAGCATCCAAGTGGGATTGGTGTACTGATCATTACTCGAAAGTATCATGAAGATTGGATAAAAAAAATATATGTTGAGATTTCAGAAGACTCTAGTTTTGGGAAGTTTGGCAACCCCTTTCAATAAAAGTGTTATTCGCCAGTAACTGCATTAGGCTACATCAAGAGGAAACAAACCTTAGAGATAGAACGTAGAACTACAGTATTTTGTCAAGTTTCAAGAAGCTAGCACAAACCGTGTTTGATTTAGAGTTCGAACTGCATCTGTCAATATAGGACAAAACAGAGTGAAACCTAAAAATTCAAACTGCTCCTGCAAACGAATGCTTCAACCTAGGAGAACGAAACTTGGGCATCCAAGTTTGATTGGTGCACTGCTCATTACTTGAAAGTATCATGAAGGTCGGAAGAAAAAATATATGATGAGATTTCAGGAGACTGTAGTTTTTTGGCAGCCTAACAACGCCTTTCATTGAATGTGTTATTCGCCAGTCTCTGCTTAAGGCTACATCAAGAGGAAACAAACCTTAGGGATAGAACGTAGAACTACTTTATTGTGTCATGTTTCAAGTAGCTAGCACAAACCGTGTTTGATTTCAAGTTCTAACTGCATCTGTCAATATAGGAGAAAACAGAGTGAAACCTAAAAATTCAAACTGTTCCGGCAAACGAATGCTTCAACCTAGAAGAACAAAACTTGGGCATCCAAGTGGGAATGGTGTACTGATCATTACTTGAATGTATCATGAAGATTGGATGATAAAATATATGTTGAGATTTCAGGAGACTCTAGTTTTTTGAAAGTTTGGCAACCCCTTTCAATATAAGTGTTATTCGCCAGTCCCTGCATTAGGCTACATCAAGAGGAAACAAACCTTCGAGATAGAACGTAGAACTACTTTATTGTGTCAAGTTTCAAGAAGCTGGCACAAACCGTGTTTGATTTAGAGTTCTAGCTGCATCAGTCAATATAGGAGAAAACAGAGTGAAACCTAGAAATTCAAACTGTTACTGCAAACGAATGCATCAACCTAGGAGAACGAAACTTGGGCATCCAAGTTTGATTGGTGTACTGCTCATTACTTGAAAGTATCATTAAGGTCGGAAAAAAATATGTGTTGAGATTTCAGGAGACTCTAGTTTTTTGGCAGCCTAACAACGCCTTTCATTGAAAGTGTTATTCGCCAGTCTGTGCTGAATGCTACATCAAGAGGAAACAAAACTTAGGGATAGAATGTAGAACTACTTTATTGTGTCAAGTTTCAAGAAGCTAGCCCAAACCGTGTATGATTTAGAGTTTGAACTACATTTGTCAATATAGAAGAAAACAGTGAAACCTAAAATTAAAACTGTTACTGCAAATGAATGCTTCAACGTAGGAGAATGAAACTTGAGCATCCAAGTGGGATTGGTGTACTGATCATTACTTGAAAGTATCATGAAGATTGGATGCCAAAATATATGTTGAGATTTCAGAAGACTCTAGTTTTGGGAAGTTTGGCAACCCCTTTCAATAAAAGTGTTATTCGCCAGTAACTGCATTAGGCTACATCAAGAGGAAACAAACCTTAGAGATAGAACGTAGAACTACAGTATTTTGTCAAGTTTCAAGAACCTAGCACAAACCGTGTTTGATTTAGAGTTCGAACTGCATCTGTCAATATAGGACAAAACAGAGTGAAACCTAAAAATTCAAACTGTTCCTGCAAACGAATGCTTCAACCTAGGAGAACGAAACTTGGGCATCCAAGTTTGATTGGTGCACTGCTCATTACTTGAAAGTATCATGAAGGTCGGAAGAAAAATATATGATGAGATTTCAGGAGACTGTAGTTTTTTGGCAGCCTAACAACGCCTTTCATTGAATGTGTTATTCGCCAGTCTCTGCTTAAGGCTACATCAAGAGGAAACAAACCTTAGGGATAGAACGTAGAACTACTTTATTGTGTCATGTTTCAAGTAGCTAGCACAAACCGTGTTTGATTTCAAGTTCTAACTGCATCTGTCAATATAGGAGAAAACAGAGTGAAACCTAAAAATTCAAACTGTTCCGGCAAACGAATGCTTCAACCTAGAAGAACAAAACTTGGGCATCCAAGTGGGAATGGTGTACTGATCATTACTTGAATGTATCATGAAGATTGGATGATAAAATATATGTTGAGATTTCAGGAGACTCTAGTTTTTTGAAAGTTTGGCAACCCCTTTCAATATAAGTGTTATTCGCCAGTCCCTGCATTAGGCTACATCAAGAGGAAACAAACCTTCGAGATAGAACGTAGAACTACTTTATTGTGTCAAGTTTCAAGAAGCTGGCACAAACCGTGTTTGATTTAGAGTTCTAGCTGCATCAGTCAATATAGGAGAAAACAGAGTGAAACCTAGAAATTCAAACTGTTACTGCAAACGAATGCATCAACCTAGGAGAACGAAACTTGGGCATCCAAGTTTGATTGGTGTACTGCTCATTACTTGAAAGTATCATTAAGGTCGGAAAAAAATATGTGTTGAGATTTCAGGAGACTCTAGTTTTTTGGCAGCCTAAAAACGCCTTTCATTGAAAGTGTTATTCGCCAGTCTGTGCTGAATGCTACATCAAGAGGAAACAAAACTTAGGGATAGAATTTAGAACTACTTTATTGTGTCAAGTTTCAAGAAGCTAGCCCAAACCGTGTATGATTTAGAGTTTGAACTACATTTGTCAATATAGAAGAAAACAGTGAAACCTAAAATTAAAACTGTTACTGCAAATGAATGCTTCAACGTAGGAGAATGAAACTTGAGCATCCAAGTGGGATTGCTGTACTGATCATTACTCGAAAGTATCATGAAGATTGGATAAAAAATATATGTTGAGATTTCAGAAGACTCTAGTTTTGGGAAGTTTGGCAACCCCTTTCAATAAAAGTGTTATTCGCCAGTCCCTGCATTAGGCTACATCAAGAGGAAACAAACCTTAGAGATAGAACGTAGAACTACAGTATTTTGTCAAGTTTCAAGAAGCTAGCCCAAACCGTGTTTGATTTAGAGTTCGAACTGCATCTGTCAATATAGGAGAAAACAGAGTGAAACCTAGAAATTCAAACTGTTCCTGCAAACGAATGCTTCAACCTAGGAGAACGAAACTTGGGCATCCAAGTTTGATTGGTGCACTGCTCATTACTTGAAAGTATCATGAAGGTTGGAAAAAAATATGTGTTGAGATTTCAGGAGACTCTAGTTTTTTGGCAGCCTAACAACGCCTTTCATTGAAAGTGTTATTCGCCAGTCTGTGCTGAAGCTACATCAAGAGGAAACAAACCTTAGGGATAGAATGTAGAACTACTTTATTGTGTCAAGTTTCAAGAAGCTAGCCCAAACCGTGTATGATTTAGAGTTTGAACTACATTTGACAATATAGAAGAAAACAGTGAAACCTAAAAATTCAAACTGTTAGTGCAAACGAATGCTTCAACGTAGGAGAATGAAACTTGAGCATCCAAGTGGGATTGGTGTACTGATCATTACTTGAAAGTATCATGAAGATTGGATGCAAAAATATATGTTGAGATTTCAGAAGACTCTAGTTTTGCGAAGTTTGGCAACCCCTTTCAATAAAAGTGTTATTCGCCAGTAACTGCATTAGGCTACATCAAGAGGAAACAAACCTTAGAGATAGAACGTAGAACTACAGTATTTTGTCAAGTTTCAAGAAGCTAGCACAAACCGTGTTTGAATTAGAGTTCGAACTGCATCTGTCAATATAGGACAAAACAGAGTGAAACCTAAAAATTCAAACTGTTCCTGCAAACGAATGCTTCAACCTAGGAGAACGAAACTTGGGCATCCAAGTTTGATTGGTGCACTGCTCATTACTTGAAAGTATCATGAAGTTCGGAAGAAAAAATATATGATGAGATTTCAGGAGACTGTAGTTTTTTGGCAGCCTAACAACGCCTTTCATTGAATGTGTTATTCGCCAGTCTCTGCTTAAGGGTACATCAAGAGGAAACAAACCTTAGGGATAGAACGTAGAACTACTTTATTGTGTCATGTTTCAAGTAGCTAGCACAAACCGTGTTTGATTTAAAGTTCTAACTGCATCTGTCAATATAGGAGAAAACAGAGTGAAACCTAAAAATTCAAACTGTTCCTGCAAACGAATGCTTCAACCTAGAAGAACAAAACTTGGGCATCCAAGTGGGAATGGTGTACTGATCATTACTTGAATGTATCATGAAGATTGGATGAAAAAATATATGTTGAGATTTCAGGAGACTCTAGTTTTTTGAAAGTTTGGCAACCCCTTTCAATATAAGTGTTATTCGCCAGTCCCTGCATTAGGCTACATCAATAGGAATCAAACCTTAGAGATAGAACGTAGAACTACTTTATTGTGTCAAGTTTCAAGAAGCTAGCACAAACCGTGTTTGATTTAGAGTTCTAGCTGCATCTGTCAATATAGGAGAAAACAGAGTGAAACCTAGAAATTCAAACTGTTCCTGCAAACGAATGCATCAACCTAGGAGAACGAAACTTGGGCATCCAAGTTTGATTGGTGTACTGCTCATTACTTGAAAGTATCATTAAGGTCAGAAAAAAATATGTGTTGAGATTTCAGGAGACTCTAGTTTTTTGGCAGCCTAACAACGCCTTTCATTGAAAGTGTTATTCGCCAGTCTGTGCTGAAGGCTACATCAAGAGGAAACAAACCTTAGGGATAGAATGTAGAACTACTTTATTGTGTCAAGTTTCAAGAAGCTAGCCCAAAGCGTGTATGATTTAGAGTTTGAACTACATTTGTCAATATAGGAGAAAGCAGAATGAAACCTAAAAATTCAAACTGTTACTGCAAACGAATGCTTCAACGTAGGAGAAGGAAACTTGAGCATCCAAGTGGGATTGGTGTACTGATCATTACTTGAAAGTAGCATGAAGATTGGATGCAAAAATATATGTTGAGATTTCAGAAGACTCTAGTTTTGGGAAGTTTGGCAACCCCTTTCAATAAAATTGTTATTCGCCAGTAACTGCATTAGGCTACATCAAGAGGAAACAAACCTTAGAGATAGAACGTAGAACTACAGTATTTTGTCAAGTTTCAAGAAGCTAGCCCAAACCGTGTTTGATTTAGAGTTCGAACTGCATCTGTCAATATAGGACAAAACAGAGTGAAACCTAAAAATTCAAACTGTTCCTGCAAACGAATGCTTCAACCTAGGAGAACGAAACTTGGGCATCCAAGTTTGATTGTTGCACTGCTCATTACTTGAAAGTATCATGAAGGTCGGAAGAAAAAATATATGATGAGATTTCAGGAGACTGTAGTTTTTTTCCAGCCTAACAACGCCTTTCATTGAATGTGTTATTCGCCAGTCTCTGCTTAAGGGTACATCAAGAGGAAACAAACCTTAGGGATAGAACGTAGAACTACTTTATTGTGTCATGTTTCAAGTAGCTAGCACAAACCGTGTTTGATTTAAAGTTCTAACTGCATCTGTCAATATAGGAGAAAACAGAGTGAAACCTAAAAATTCAAACTGTTCCTGCAAACGAATGCTTCAACCTAGAAGAACAAAACTTGGGCATCCAAGTGGGAATGGTGTACTGATCATTACTTGAATGTATCATGAAGATTGGATGAAAAAATATATGTTGAGATTTCAGGAGACTCTAGTTTTTTGAAAGTTTGGCAACCCCTTTCAATATAAGTGTTATTCGCCAGTCCCTGCATTAGGCTACATCAAGAGGAAACAAACCTTAGAGATAGAACGTAGAACTACTTTATTGTGTCAAGTTTCAAGAAGCTGGCAAAAACCGTGTTTGATTTAGAGTTCTAGCTGCATCTGTCAATATAGGAGAAAACAGAGTGAAACCTAGAAATTCAAACTGTTACTGCAAACGAATGCATCAACCTAGGAGAACGAAACTTGGGCATCCAAGTTTGATTGGTGTACTGCTCATTACTTGAAAGTATCATTAAGGTCGGAAAAAAATATGTGTTGAGATTTCAGGAGACTCTAGTTTTTTGGCAGCCTAACAACGCCTTTCATTGAAAGTGTTATTCGCCAGTCTGTGCTGAAGGCTACATCAAGAGGAAACAAACCTTAGGGATAGAATGCAGAACTACTTTATTGTGTCAAGTTTCAAGAAGCTAGCCCAAACCGTGTATGATTTAGAGTTTGAAATACATTTGTCAATATAGAAGAAAACAGTGAAACCTAAAAATTCAAACTGTTACTGCAAACGAATGCTTCAACGTAGGAGAATGAAACTTGAGCATCCAAGTGGGATTGGTGTACTGATCATTACTTGAAAGTATCATGAAGATTGGATGCAAAAATATATGTTGAGATTTCAGAAGACTCTAGTTTTGGGAAGTTTGGCAACCCCTTTCAATAAAAGTGATATTCGCCAGTAACTGCATTAGGCTACATCAAGAGGAAACAAGCCTTAGAGATAGAACGTAGAACTACAGTATTTTGTCAAGTTTCAAGAAGCTAGCACAAACCGTGTTTGATTTAGAGTTCGAACTGCATCTGTCAATATAGGACAAAACAGAGTGAAACCTAAAAATTCAAACTGTTCCTGCAAACGAATGCTTCAACCTAGGAGAACGAAACTTGGGCATCCAAGTTTGATTGTTGCACTGCTTATTACTTGAAAGTATCATGAAGGTCGGAAGAAAAAATATATGATGAGATTTCAGGAGACTGTAGTTTTTTGGCAGCCTAACAACGCCTTTCATTGAATGTGTTATTCGCCAGTCTCTGCTTAAGGGTACATCAAGAGGAAACAAACCTTAGGGATAGAACGTAGAACTACTTTATTGTGTCATGTTTCAAGTAGCTAGCACAAACCGTGTTTGATTTAAAGTTCTAACTGCATCTGTCAATATAGGAGAAAACAGAGTGAAACCTAAAAATTCAAACTGTTCCTGCAAACGAATGCTTCAACCTAGAAGAACAAAACTTGGGCATCCAAGTGGGAATGGTGTACTGATCATTACTTGAATGTATCATGAAGATTGGATGAAAAAATATATGTTGAGATTTCAGGAGACTCTAGTTTTTTGAAAGTTTGGCAACCCCTTTCAATATAAGTGTTATTCGCCAGTCCCTGCATTAGGCTACATCAAGAGGAAACAAACCTTAGAGATAGAACGTAGAACTACTTTATTGTGTGAAGTTTCAAGAAGCTAGCACAAACCGTGTTTGATTCAGAGTTCTAGCTGCATCTGTCAATATAGGAGAAAACAGAGTGAAACCTAGAAATTCAAACTGTTACTGCAAACGAATGCATCAACCTAGGAGAACGAAACTTGGGCATCCAAGTTTGATTGGTGTACTGCTCATTACTTGAAAGTATCATTAAGGTCGGAAAAAAATATGTGTTGAGATTTCAGGAGACTCTAGTTTTTTGGCAGCCTAACAACGCCTTTCATTGAAAGTGTTATTCGCCAGTCTGTGCTGAAGGCTACATCAAGAGGAAACAAACCTTAGGGATAGAATGTAGAACTACTTTATTGTGTCAAGTTTCAAGAACTAGCCCAAACCGTGTATGATTTAGAGTTTGAACTACATTTGACAATATAGGAGAAAGCAGAATGAAACCTAAAAATTCAAACTGTTACTGCAAACGAATGCTTCAACGTAGGAGAAGGAAACTTGAGCATCCAAGTGGGATTGGTGTTCTGATCATTACTCGAAATTATCATGAAGATTGGATAAAAAAATATATGTTGAGATTTCAGAAGACTCTAGTTTTGGGACGTTTGGCAACCCCTTTCAAAAAAGTGTTATTCGCCCGTCCCTGCATTAGGCTACATTAAGAGGAAACAAACCTTAGAGATAGAACGTAGAACTACAGTATTTTGTCAAGTTTCAAGAAGCTAGCCCAAACCGTGTTTGATTTAGAGTTCGAACTGCATCTGTCAATATAGGACAAAACAGAGTGAAACCTAAAAATTCAAACTGTTCCTGCAAACGAATGCTTCAACCTAGGAGAACGAAACTTGGGCATCCAAGTTTGATTGGTGCACTGCTCATTACTTGAAAGTATCATGAAGGTCGGAAGAAAAAATATATGATGAGATTTCAGGAGACTGTAGTTTTTTGGCAGCCTAACAACGCCTTTCATTGAATGTGTTATTCGCCAGTCTCTGCTTAAGGGTACATCAAGAGGAAACAAACCTTAGGGATAGAACGTAGAACTACTTTATTGTGTCATGTTTCAAGTAGCTAGCACAAACCGTGTTTGATTTAAAGTTCTAACTGCATCTGTCAATATAGGAGAAAACAGAGTGAAACCTAAAATTTCAAACTGTTCCTGCAAACGAATGCTTCAACCTAGAAGAACAAAACTTGGGCATCCAAGTGGGAATGGTGTACTGATCATTACTTGAATGTATCATGAAGATTGGATGAAAAAATATATGTTGAGATTTCAGGAGACTCTAGTTTTTTGAAAGTTTGGCAACCCCTTTCAATATAATTGTTATTCGCCAGTCCCTGCATTAGGCTACATCAAGAGGAAACAAGCCTTAGAGATAGAACGTAGAACTACTTTATTGTGTTAAGTTTCAAGAAGCTGGCAAAAACCGTGTTTGATTTAGAGTTTTAGCTGCATCTGTCAATATAGGAGAAAACAGAGTGAAACCTAGAAATTCAAACTGTTACTGCAAACGAATGCATCAACCTAGGAGAACGAAACTTGGGCATCCAAGTTTGATTGGTGTACTGCTCATTACTTGAAAGTATCATTAAGGTCGGAAAAAAATATGTGTTGAGATTTCAGGAGACTCTAGTTTTTTGGCAGCCTAACAACGCCTTTCATTGAAAGTGTTATTCATCAGTCTGTGCTGAAGGCTACATCAAGAGGAAACAAACCTTAGGGATAGAATGTAGAACTACTTTATTGTGTCAAGTTTCAAGAAGCTAGCCCAAACCGTGTATGATTTAGAGTTTGAACTACATTTGTCAATATAGAAGAAAACTGTGAAACCTAAAAATTCAAACTGTTACTGCAAACGAATGCTTCAACGTAGGAGAATGAAACTTGAGCATCCAAGTGGGATTGGTGTACTGATCATTACTTGAAAATATCATGAAGATTGGATGAAAAATATATGTTGAGATTTCAGAAGACTCTAGTTTTGGGAAGTTTGGCAACCCCTTTCAATAAAAGTGTTATTCGCCAGTAACTGCATTAGGCTACATCAAGAGGAAACAAACCTTAGAGATAGAACGTAGAACTACAGTGTTTTGTCAAGTTTCAAGAAGCTAGCACAAACCGTGTTTGATTCAGAGTTCTAGCTGCATCTGTCAATATAGGAGAAAACAGAGTGAAACCTAGAAATTCAAACTGTTACTGCAAACGAATGCATCAACCTAGGAGAACGAAACTTGGGCATCCAAGTTTGATTGGTGTACTGCTCATTACTTGAAAGTATCATTAAGGTCGGAAAAAAATATGTGTTGAGATTTCAGGAGACTCTAGTTTTTTGGCAGCCTAACAACGCCTTTCATTGAAAGTGTTATTCGCCAGTCTGTGCTGAAGGCTACATCAAGAGGAAACAAACCTTAGGGATAGAATGTAGAACTACTTTATTGTGTCAAGTTTCAAGAACTAGCCCAAACCGTGTATGATTTAGAGTTTGAACTACATTTGTCAATATAGGAGAAAGCAGAATGAAACCTAAAAATTCAAACTGTTACTGCAAACGAATGCTTCAACGTAGGAGAATGAAACTTGAGCATCCAAGTGGGATTGGTGTACTGATCATTACTCGAAAGTATCATGAAGATTGGATAAAAAAATATATGTTGAGATTTCAGAAGACTCTAGTTTTGGGAAGTTTGGCAACCCCTTTCAATAAAAGTGTTATTCGCCAGTCCCTGCATTAGGCTACATCAAGAGGAAACAAACCTAAGAGATAGAACGTAGAACTACAGTATTGTGTCAAGTTTCAAGAAGCTAGCACAAACCGTGTTTGATTTAGAGTTCGAACTGCATCTGTCAATATAGGACAAAACAGAGTGAAACCTAAAAATTCAAACTGTTCCTGCAAACGAATGCTTCAACCTAGGATAACGAAACTTGGGCATCCAAGTTTGATTGGTGCACTGCTCATTACTTGAAAGTATCATGAAGGTCGGAAGAAAAAATATATGATGAGATTTCAGGAGACTGTAGTTTTTTGGCAGCCTAACGACGCCTTTCATTGAATGTGTTATTCGCCAGTCTCTGCTTAAGGCTACATCAAGAGGAAACAAACCTTAGGGATAGAACGTAGAACTACTTTATTGTGTCATGTTTCAAGTAGCTAGCACAAACCGTGTTTGATTAAAGTTCTAACTGCATCTGTCAATATAGGAGAAAACAGAGTGAAACCTAAAAGTTCAAACTGTTCCTGCAAACGAATGCTTCAACCTAGAAGAACAAAACTTGGGCATCGAAGTGGGAATGGTGTACTGATTATTACTTGAATGTATCATGAAGATTGGATGAAAAAATATATGTTGAGATTTCAGGAGACTCTAGTTTTTGAAAGTTTGGCAACCCCTTTCAATATAAGTGTTGTTCGCCAGTCCCTGCATTAGGCTACATCAAGAGGAAACAAACCTTAGAGATAGAACGTAGAACTATTTTATTGTGTCAAGTTTCAAGAAGCTAGCACAAACCGTGTTTGATTTAGAGTTCTAGCTGCATCTGTCAATATAGGAGAAAACAGAGTGAAACCTAGAAATTCAAACTGTTACTGCAAACGAATGCATCAACCTAGGAGAACGAAACTTGGGCATCCAAGTTTGATTGGTGTACTGCTCATTACTTGAAAGTATCATTAAGGTCGGAAAAAAATATGTGTTGAGATTTCAGGACACTCTAGTTTTTTGGCAGCCTAACAAAGCCTTTCATTGAAAGTGTTATTCGCCAGTCTGTGCTGAAGGCTACATCAAGAGGAAACAAACCTTAGGGATAGAATGTAGAACTACTTTATTGTGTCAAGTTTCAAGAAGCTAGCCCAAACCGTGTATGATTTAGAGTTTGAACTACATTTGTCAATATAGAAGAAAACAGTGAAACCTAAAAATTCAAACTGTTACTGCAAACAAATGCTTCAACGTAGGAGAATGAAACTTGAGCATCCAAGTGGGATTGGTGTACTGATCATTACTTGAAAGTATCATGAAGATTGGATGCAAAAATATATGTTGAGATTTCAGAAGACTCTAGTTTTGGGAAGTTTGGCAACCCCTTTCAATAAAAGTGTTATTCGCCAGTAACTGCATTAGGCTACATCAAGAGGAAACAAACCTTAGAGATAGAAAGTAGAACTACAGTATTTTGTCAAGTTTCAAGAAGCTAGCACAAACCGTGTTTGAATTAGAGTTCGAACTGCATCTGTCAATATAGGACAAAACAGAGTGAAACCTAAAAATTCAAACTGTTCCTGCAAACGAATGCTTCAACCTAGGAGAACGAAACTTGGGCATCCAAGTTTGATTGGTGCACTGCTCATTACTTGAAAGTATCATGAAGGTCGGAAGAAAAAATATATGATGAGATTTCAGGAGACTGTAGTTTTTTGGCAGCCTAACAACGCCTTTCATTGAATGTGTTATTCGCCAGTCTCTGCTTAAGGGTACATCAAGAGGAAACAAACCTTAGGGATAGAACGTAGAACTACTTTATTGTGTCATGTTTCAAGTAGCTAGCACAAACCGTGTTTGATTTAAAGTTCTAACTGCATCTGTCAATATAGGAGAAAACAGAGTGAAACCTAAAAATTCAAACTGTTCCTGCAAACGAATGCTTCAACCTAGAAGAACAAAACTTGGGCATCCAAGTGGGAATGGTGTACTGATCATTACTTGAATGTATCATGAAGATTGGATGAAAAAATATATGTTGAGATTTCAGGAGACTCTAGTTTTTTGAAAGTTTGCAACCCCTTTCAATATAAGTGTTATTCGCCAGTCCCTGCATTAGGCTACATCAAGAGGAATCAAACCTTAGAGATAGAACCTAGAACTACTTTATTGTGTCAAGTTTCAAGAAGCTAGCACAAACCGTGTTTGATTTAGAGTTCTAGCTGCATCTGTCAATATAGGAGAAAACAGAGTGAAACCTAGAAATTCAAACTGTTACTGCAAACGAATGCATCAACCTAGGAGAACGAAACTTGGGCATCCAAGTTTGATTGGTGTACTGCTCATTACTTGAAAGTATCATTAAGGTCAGAAAAAAATATGTGTTGAGATTTCAGGAGACTCTAGTTTTTTGGCAGCCTAACAACGCCTTTCATTGAAAGTGTTATTCGCCAGTCTGTGCTGAACGCTACATCAAGAGGAAACAAACCTTAGGGATAGAATGTAGAACTACTTTATTGTGTCAAGTTTCAAGAAGCTAGCCCAAACCGTGTATGATTTAGAGTTTGAACTACATTTGTCAATATAGGAGAAAGCAGAATGAAACCTAAAAATTCAAACTGTTACTGCAAACGAATGCTTCAACGTAGGAGAAGGAGACTTGAGCATCCAAGTGGGATTGGTGTACTGATCATTACTCGAAATTATCATGAAGATTGGATAAAAAAATATATGTTGAGATTTCAGAAGACTCTAGTTTTGGGAAGTTTGGCAACCCCTGTCAATAAAAGTGTTATTCGCCAGTCCCTGCATTAGGCTACATTAAGAGGAATCAAACCTTAGAGATAGAACGTAGAACTACAGTATTTTGTCAAGTTTCAAGAAGCTAGCACAAACCGTGTTTGATTTAGAGTTCGAACTGCATCTGTCAATATAGGACAAAACAGAGTGAAACCTAAAAATTCAAACTGTTCCTGCAAACGAATGCTTCAACCTAGGAGAACGAAACTTGGGCATCCAAGTTTGATTGGTGCACTGCTCATTACTTGAAAGTATCATGAAGGTCGGAAGAAAAAATATATGATGAGATTTCAGGAGACTGTAGTTTTTTGGCAGCCTAACAACGCCTTTCATTGAATGTGTTATTCGCCAGTCTCTGCTTAAGGGTACATCAAGAGGAAACAAACTTTAGGGATAGAACGTAGAACTACTTTATTGTGTCATGTTTCAAGTAGCTAGCACAAACCGTGTTTGATTTAAAGTTCTAAATGCATCTGTCAATATAGGAGAAAACAGAGTGAAACCTAAAATTTCAAAGTGTTCCTGCAAATGAATGCTTCAACCTAGAAGAACAAAACTTGGGCATCCAAGTGGGAATGGTGTACTGATCATTACTTGAATGTATCATGAAGATTGGATGAAAAAATATATGTTGAGATTTCAGGAGACTCTAGTTTTTTGAAAGTTTGGCAACCCCTTTCAATATAAGTGTTATTCGCCAGTCCCTGCATTAGGCTACATCAAGAGGAAACAAACCACAGATATAGAACGTAGAACTACTTTATTGTGTCAAGTTTCAAGAAGCTGGCAAAAACCGTGTTTGATTTAGAGTTCTAGCTGCATCTGTCAATATAGGAGAAAACAGAGTGAAACCTAGAAATTCAAACTGTTACTGCAAACGAATGCATCAACCTAGGAGAACGAAACTTGGGCATCCAAGTTTGATTGGTGTACTGCTCATTACTTGAAAGTATCATTAAGGTCGGAAAAAAAATATGTGTTGAGATTTCAGGAGACTCTAGTTTTTTGGCAGCCTAACAACGCCTTTCATTGAAAGTGTTATTCGCCAGTCTGTGCTGAAGGCTACATCAAGAGGAAACAAACCTTAGGGATAGAATGTAGAACTACTTTATTGTGTCAAGTTTCAAGAAGCTAGCCCAAACCGTGTATGATTTAGAGTTTGAACTACATTTGTCAATATAGAAGAAAACAGTGAAACCTAAAAACTCAAACTGTTACTGCAAACGAATGCTTCAACGTAGGAGAATGAAACTTGAGCATCCAAGTGGGATTGGTGTACTGATCATTACTCCAAAGTATCATGAAGATTGGATGCAAAAATATATGTTGAGATTTCAGAAGACTCTAGTTTTGGGAAGTTTGGCAACCCCTTTCAATAAAAGTGTTATTCGCCAGTAACTGCATTAGGCTACATCAAGAGGAAACAAACCTTAGTGATAGAACGTAGAACTACAGTATTTTGTCAAGTTTCAAGAAGCTAGCACAAACCGTGTTTGATTTAGAGTTCGAACTGCATCTGTCAATATAGGACAAAACAGAGTGAAACCTAAAAATTCAAACTGTTCCTGCAAACGAATTCTTCAACCTAGGAGAACGAAACTTGGGCATCCAAGTTTGATTGGTGCACTGCTTATTACTTGAAAGTATCATGAAGGTCGGAAGAAAAAATATATGATGAGATTTCAGGAGACTGTAGTTTTTTGGCAGCCTAACAACGCCTTTCATTGAATGTGTTATTCGCCAGTCTCTGCTTAAGGGTACATCAAGAGGAAACAAACCTTAGGGATAGAACGTAGAACTACTTTATTGTGTCATGTTTCAAGTAGCTAGCACAAACCGTGTTTGATTTAAAGTTCTAACTGCATCTGTCAATATAGGAGAAAACAGAGTGAAACCTAAAAATTCAAACTGTTCCTGCAAACGAATGCTTCAACCTAGAAGAACAAAACTTGGGCATCCAAGTGGGAATGGTGTACTGATCATTACTTGAATGTATCATGAAGATTGGATGAAAAAATATATGTTGAGATTTCAGGAGACTCTAGTTTTTTGAAAGTTTGGCAACCCCTTTCAATATAAGTGTTATTCGCCAGTCCCTGCATTAGGCTACATCAAGAGGAAACAAACCTTAGAGATAGAACGTAGAACTACTTTATTGTGTCAAGTTTCAAGAAGCTAGCACAAACCGTGTTTGATTTAGAGTTCTAGCTGCATCTGTCAATATAGGAGAAAACAGAGTGAAACCTAGAAATTCAAACTGTTACTGCAAACGAATGCATCAACCTAGGAGAACGAAACTTGGGCATCCAAGTTTGATTGGTGTACTGCTCATTACTTGAAAGTATCATTAAGGTTGGAAAAAAATATGTGTTGAGATTTCAGGAGACTCTAGTTTTTTGGCAGCCTAACAACGCCTTTCATTGAAAGTGTTATTCGCCAGTCTGTGCTGAAGCTACATCAAGAGGAAACAAACCTTAGGGATAGAATGTAGAACTACTTTATTGTGTCAAGTTTCAAGAAGCTAGCCCAAACCGTGTATGATTTAGAGTTTGAACTACATTTGTCAATATAGGAGAAAGCAGAATGAAACCTAAAAATTCAAACTGTTACTGCAAACGAATGCTTCAACGTAGGAGAAGGAAACTTGAGCATCCAAGTGGGATTGGTGTACTGATCATTACTCGAAATTATCATGAAGATTGGATAAAAAAATATATGTTGAGATTTCAGAAGACTCTAGTTTTGGGAAGTTTGGCAACCCCTTTCAATAAAAGTGTTATTCGCCAGTCCCTGCATTAGGCTACATTAAGAGGAATCAAACCTTAGAGATAGAACGTAGAACTACAGTATTTTGTCAAGTTTCAAGAAGCTAGCACAAACCGTGTTTGATTTAGAGTTCGAACTGCATCTGTCAATATAGGACAAAACAGAGTGAAACCTAAAAATTCAAACTGTTCCTGCAAACGAATGCTTCAACCTAGGAGAACGAAACTTGGGCATCCAAGTTTGATTGGTGCACTGCTCATTACTTGAAAGTATCATGAAGGTCGGAAGAAAAAATACATGATGAGATTTCAGGAGACTGTAGTTTTTTGGCAGCCTAACAACGCCTTTCATTGAATGTGTTATTCGCCAGTCTCTGCTTAAGGCTACATCAAGAGGAAACAAACCTTCAGGATAGAACGTAGAACTACTTTATTGTGTCATGTTTCAAGTAGCTAGCACAAACCGTGTTTGATTTAAAGTTCTAACTGCATCTGTCAATATAGGAGAAAACAGAGTGAAACCTAAACATTCAAACTGTCCCTGCAAATGAATGCTTCAACCTAGAAGAACAAAACTTGGGCATCCAAGTGGGAATGGTGTACTGATCATTACTTGAATGTATCATGAAGATTGGATGAAAAAATATATGTTGAGTTTTCAGGAGACTCTATTTTTTTGAAAGTTTGGCAACCCCTTTCAATATAAGTGTTATTCGCCAGTCCCTGCATTAGGCTACATCAAGAGGAAACAAACCACAGATATAGAACGTAGAACTACTTTATTGTGTCAAGTTTCAAGAAGCTGGCAAAAACCGTGTTTGATTTAGAGTTCTAGCTGCATCTGTCAATATAGGAGAAAACAGAGTGAAACCTAGAAAATCAAACTGTTACTACAAACGAATGCATCAACCTAGGAGAACGAAACTTGGGCATCCAAGTTTGATTGGTGTACTGCTCATTACTTGAAAGTATCATTAAGGTCGGAAAAAAATATGTGTTGAGATTTCAGGAGACTCTAGTTTTTTGGCAGCCTAACAACGCCTTTCATTGAAAGTGTTATTCGCCAGTCTGTGCTGAAGGCTACATCAAGAGGAAACAAACCTTAGGGATAGAATGTAGAACTACTTTATTGTGTCAAGTTTCAAGAAGCTAGCCCAAACCGTGTATGATTTAGAGTTTGAACTACATTTGTCAATATAGAAGAAAACAGTGAAACCTAAAAATTCAAACTGTTACTGCAAACGAATGCTTCAACGTAGGAGAATGAAACTTGAGCATCCAAGTGGGATTGGTGTACTGATCATTACTCCAAAGTATCATGAAGATTGGATGCAAAAATATATGTTGAGATTTCAGAAGACTCTAGTTTTGGGAAGTTTGGCAACCCCTTTCAATAAAAGTGTTATTCGCCAGTAACTGCATTAGGCTACATCAAGAGGAAACAAACCTTAGAGATAGAACGTAGAACTACAGTATTTTGTCAAGTTTCAAGAAGCTAGCACAAACCGTGTTTGAATTAGAGTTCGAACTGCATCTGTCAATATAGGACAAAACAGAGTGAAACCTAAAAATTCAAACTGTTCCTGCAAACGAATGCTTCAACCTAGGAGAACGAAACTTGGGCATCCAAGTTTGATTGGTGCACTGCTCATTACTTGAAAGTATCATGAAGGTCGGAAGAAAAAATATATGATGTGATTTCAGGAGACTGTAGTTTTTTGGCAGCCTAACAACGCCTTTCATTGAATGTGTTATTCGCCAGTCTCTGCTTAAGGGTACATCAAGAGGAAACAAACCTTAGGGATAGAACGTAGAACTACTTTATTGTGTCATGTTTCAAGTAGCTAGCACAAACCGTGTTTGATTTAAAGTTCTAACTGCATCTGTCAATATAGGAGAAAACAGAGTGAAACCTAAAATTTCAAACTGTTCCTGCAAACGAATGCTTCAACCTAGAAGAACAAAACTTGGGCATCCAAGTGGGAATGGTGTACTGATCATTACTTGAATGTATCATGAAGATTGGATGAAAAAATATATGTTGAGATTTCAGGAGACTCTAGTTTTTTGAAAGTTTGCAACCCCTTTCAATATAAGTGTTATTCGCCAGTCCCTGCATTAGGCTACATCAAGAGGAATCAAACCTTAGAGATAGAACGTAGAACTACTTTATTGTGTCAAGTTTCAAGAAGCTAGCACAAACCGTGTTTGATTTAGAGTTCTAGCTGCATCTGTCAATATAGGAGAAAACAGAGTGAAACCTAGAAATTCAAACTGTTACTGCAAACGAATGCATCAACCTAGGAGAACAAAACTTGGGCATCCAAGTTTGATTGGTGTACTGCTCATTACTTGAAAGTATCATTAAGGTCAGAAAAAAATATGTGTTGAGATTTCAGGAGACTCTAGTTTTTTGGCAGCCTAACAACGCCTTTCATTGAAAGTGTTATTCGCCAGTCTGTGCTGAAGGCTACATCAAGAGGAAACAAACCTTAGGGATAGAATGTAGAACTACTTTATTGTGTCAAGTTTCAAGAAGCTAGCCCAAACCGTGTATGATTTAGAGTTTGAACTACATTTGTCAATATAGGAGAAAGCAGAATGAAACCTAAAAATTCAAACTGTTACTGCAAACGAATGCTTCAACGTAGGAGAAGGAGACTTGAGCATCCAAGTGGGATTGGTGTACTGATCATTACTCGAAATTATCATGAAGATTGGATAAAAAAATATATGTTGAGATTTCAGAAGACTCTAGTTTTGGGAAGTTTGGCAACCCCTGTCAATAAAAGTGTTATTCGCCAGTCCCTGCATTAGGCTACATTAAGAGGAATCAAACCTTAGAGATAGAACGTAGAACTACAGTATTTTGTCAAGTTTCAAGAAGCTAGCACAAACCGTGTTTGATTTAGAGTTCGAACTGCATCTGTCAATATAGGACAAAACAGAGTGAAACCTAAAAATTCAAACTGTTCCTGCAAACGAATGCTTCAACCTAGGAGAACGAAACTTGGGCATCCAAGTTTGATTGGTGCACTGCTCATTACTTGAAAGTATCATGAAGGTCGGAAGAAAAAATATATGATGAGATTTCAGGAGACTGTAGTTTTTTGGCAGCCTAACAACGCCTTTCATTGAATGTGTTATTCGCCAGTCTCTGCTTAAGGGTACATCAAGAGGAAACAAACCTTAGGGATAGAACGTAGAACTACTTTATTGTGTCATGTTTCAAGTAGCTAGCACAAACCGTGTTTGATTTAAAGTTCTAAATGCATCTGTCAATATAGGAGAAAACAGAGTGAAACCTAAAATTTCAAAGTGTTCCTGCAAATGAATGCTTCAACCTAGAAGAACAAAACTTGGGCATCCAAGTGGGAATGGTGTACTGATCATTACTTGAATGTATCATGAAGATTGGATGAAAAAATATATGTTGAGATTTCAGGAGACACTAGTTTTTTGAAAGTTTGGCAACCCCTTTCAATATAAGTGTTATTCGCCAGTCCCTGCATTAGGCTACATCAAGAGGAAACAAACCACAGATATAGAACGTAGAACTACTTTATTGTGTCAAGTTTCAAGAAGCTGGCAAAAACCGTGTTTGATTTAGAGTTCTAGCTGCATCTGTCAATATAGGAGAAAACAGAGTGAAACCTAGAAATTCAAACTGTTACTGCAAACGAATGCATCAACCTAGGAGAACGAAACTTGGGCATCCAAGTTTGATTGGTGTACTGCTCATTACTTGAAAGTATCATTAAGGTCGGAAAAAAAATATGTGTTGAGATTTCAGGAGACTCTAGTTTTTTGGCAGCCTAACAACGCCTATCATTGAAAGTGTTATTCGCCAGTCTGTGCTGAAGGCTACATCAAGAGGAAACAAACCTTAGGGATAGAATGTAGAACTACTTTATTGTGTCAAGTTTCAAGAAGCTAGCCCAAACCGTGTATGATTTAGAGTTTGAACTACATTTGTCAATATAGAAGAAAACAGTGAAACCTAAAAACTCAAACTGTTACTGCCAACGAATGCTTCAACGTAGGAGAATGAAACTTGAGCATCCAAGTGGGATTGGTGTACTGATCATTACTCCAAAGTATCATGAAGATTGGATGCAAAAATATATGTTGAGATTTCAGAAGACTCTAGTTTTGGGAAGTTTGGCAACCCCTTTCAATAAAAGTGTTATTCGCCAGTAACTGCATTAGGCTACATCAAGAGGAAACAAACCTTAGTGATAGAACGTAGAACTACAGTATTTTGTCAAGTTTCAAGAAGCTAGCACAAACCGTGTTTGATTTAGAGTTCGAACTGCATCTGTCAATATAGGACAAAACAGAGTGAAACCTAAAAATTCAAACTGTTCCTGCAAACGAATTCTTCAACCTAGGAGAACGAAACTTGGGCATCCAAGTTTGATTGGTGCACTGCTTATTACTTGAAAGTATCATGAAGGTCGGAAGAAAAAATATATGATGAGATTTCAGGAGACTGTAGTTTTTTGGCAGCCTAACAACGCCTTTCATTGAATGTGTTATTCGCCAGTCTCTGCTTAAGGGTACATCAAGAGGAAACAAACCTTAGGGACAGAACGTAGAACTACTTTATTGTGTCATGTTTCAAGTAGCTAGCACAAACCGTGTTTGATTTAAAGTTCTAACTGCATCTGTCAATATAGGAGAAAACAGAGTGAAACCTAAAAATTCAAACTGTTCCTGCAAACGAATGCTTCAACCTAGAAGAACAAAACTTGGGCATCCAAGTGGGAATGGTGTACTGATCATTACTTGAATGTATCATGAAGATTGGATGAAAAAATATATGTTGAGATTTCAGGAGACTCTAGTTTTTTGAAAGTTTGGCAACCCCTTTCAATATAAGTGTTATTCGCCAGTCCCTGCATTAGGCTACATCAAGAGGAAACAAACCTTAGAGATAGAACGTAGAACTACTTTATTGTGTCAAGTTTCAAGAAGCTAGCACAAACCGTGTTTGATTTAGAGTTCTAGCTGCATCTGTCAATATAGGAGAAAACAGAGTGAAACCTAGAAATTCAAACTGTTACTGCAAACGAATGCATCAACCTAGGAGAACGAAACTTGGGCATCCAAGTTTGATAGGTGTACTGCTCATTACTTGAAAGTATCATTAAGGTCGGAAAAAAATATGTGTTGATATTTCAGGAGACTCTTGTTTTTTGGCAGCCTAACAACGCCTTTCATTGAAAGTGTTATTCGCCAGTCTGTGCTGAAGGCTACATCAAGAGGAAACAAACCTTAGGGATAGAATGTAGAACTACTTTATTGTGTCAAGTTTCAAGAAGCTAGCCCAAACCGTGTATGATTTAGAGTTTGAACTACATTTGTCAATATAGGAGAAAGCAGAATGAAACCAAAAAATTCAAACTGTTACTGCAAACGAATGCTTCAACGTAGGAGAAGGAAACTTGAGCATCCAAGTGGGATTGGTGTACTGATCATTACTCGAAATTATCATGAAGATTGGATAAAAAAATATATGTTGAGATTTCAGAAGACTCTAGTTTTGGGAAGTTTGGCAACCCCTTTCAATAAAAGTGTTATTCGCCAGTCCCTGCATTAGGCTACATTAAGAGGAATCAAACCTTAGAGATAGAACGTAGAACTACAGTACTTTGTCAAGTTTCAAGAAGCTAGCACAAACCGTGTTTGATTTAGAGTTCGAACTGCATCTGTCAATATAGGACAAAACAGAGTGAAACCTAAAAATTCAAACTGTTCCTGCAAACGAATGCTTCAACCTAGGAGAACGAAACTTGGGCATCCAAGTTTGATTGGTGCACTGCTCATTACTTGAAAGTATCATGAAGGTCGGAAGAAAAAATATATGATGAGATTTCAGGAGACTGTAGTTTTTTTGGCAGCCTAACAACGCCTTTCATTGAATGTGTTATTCGCCAGTCTCTGCTTAAGGGTACATCAAGAGGAAACAAACCTTATGGATAGAACGTAGAACTACTTTTATTGTGTCATGTTTCAAGTAGCTAGCACAAACCGTGTTTGATTTAAAGTTCTAAATGCATCTGTCAATATAGGAGAAAACAGAGTGAAACCTAAAATTTCAAAGTGTTCCTGCAAATGAATGCTTCAACCTAGAAGAACAAAACTTGGGCATCCAAGTGGGAATGGTGTACTGATCATTACTTGAATGTATCATGAAGATTGGATGAAAAAATATATGTTGAGATTTCAGGAGACTCTAGTTTTTTGAAAGTTTGGCAACCCCTTTCAATATAAGTGTTATTCGCCAGTCCCTGCATTAGGCTACATCAAGAGGAAACAAACCACAGATATAGAACGTAGAACTACTTTATTGTGTCAAGTTTCAAGAAGCTGGCAAAAACCGTGTTTGATTTAGAGTTCTAGCTGCATCTGTCAATATAGGAGAAAACAGAGTGAAACCTAGAAATTCAAACTGTTACTGCAAACGAATGCATCAACCTAGGAGAACGAAACTTGGGCATCCAAGTTTGATTGGTGTACTGCTCATTACTTGAAAGTATCATTAAGGTCGGAAAAAAATATGTGTTGAGATTTCAGGAGACTCTAGTTTTTTGGCAGCCTAACAACGCCTTTCATTGAAAGTGTTATTCGCCAGTCTGTGCTGAAGGCTACATCAAGAGGAAACAAACCTTAGGGATAGAATGTAGAACTACTTTATTGTGTCAAGTTTCAAGAAGCTAGCCCAAACCGTGTATGATTTAGAGTTTGAACTACATTTGTCAATATAGAAGAAAACAGTGAAACCTAAAAATTCAAACTGTTACTGCAAACGAATGCTTCAACGTAGGAGAATGAAACTTGAGCATCCAAGTGGGATTGGTGTACTGATCATTACTCCAAAGTATCATGAAGATTGGATGCAAGAAAAAATATATGTTGAGATTTCAGAAGACTCTAGTTTTTGGAAGTTTGGCAACCCCTTTCAATAAAAGTGTTATTCGCCAGTCCCTGCATTAGGCTACATGAAGAGGAAACAAACCTTAGAGATAGAACGTAGAACTACAGTATTTTGTCACGATTCAAGAAGCTAGCACAAACCGTGTTTGATTTAGAGTTCGACCTGCATCTGTCAATATAGGACAAAACAGAGTGAAACCTAAAAATTCAAACTGTTCCTGCAAACGAATGCTTCAACCTAGGAGAACGAAACTTGGGAATCCAATTTTAATTGGTGCACTGCTCATTACTTGAAAGTATCATGAAGGTCGGAAGAAAGAATATATGATGAGATTTCAGGAGACTGTAGTTTTTTGGCAGCCTAACAACGCCTTTCATTGAATGTGTTATTCGCCAGTCTCTGCTTAAGGCTACATCAAGAGGAAACAAACCTTAGGGATAGAACGTAGAACTACTTTATTGTGTCATGTTTCAAGTAGCTAGCACAAACCGTGTTTGATTTAAAGTTCTAACTGCATCTGTCAATATAGGAGAAAACTGAGTGAAACCTAAAAATTCAAACTGTTCCTGCAAACGAATGCTTCAACGTAGGAGAATGAAACTTGAGCATCCAAGTGGGATTGGTGTACTGATCATTACTCGAAAGTATCATGAAGATTGGAAAAAAAAATATATGTTGAGATATCAGAAGACTCTAGTTTTGGGAAGTTTGGCAACCCCTTTCAATAAAAGTGTTATTCGCCAGTCCCTGCATTAGGCTACATCAAGAGGAAACAAACCTTAGAGATACAACGTAGAACTACAGTATTTTTTCAAGTTTCAAGAAGCTAGCACAAACCGTGTTTGATTTAGAGTTCTAGCTGCATCTGTCAATATAGGAGAAAACAGAGTGAAACCTAGAAATTCAAACTGTTACTGCAAACGAATGCATCAACCTAGGAGAACGAAACTTGGGCATCCAAGTTTGATTGGTGTACTACTCATTACTTGAAAGTATCATTAAGTTCGGAAAAAAAATATGTGTTGAGATTTCAGGAGACTCTAGTTTTTTGGCAGCCTAACAACGCCTTTCATTGAATGTGTTATTCGCCAGTTTCTGCTTAAGGCTACATCAAGAGGAAACAAACCTTAGGGATAGAACGTAGAACTACTTTATTGTGTCATGTTTCAAGTAGCTAGCACAAACCGTGTTTGATTTAAAGTTCTAACTGCATCTGTCAATATAGGAGAAAACAGAGTGAAACCTAAAAATTCAAACTGTTCCTGCAAACGAATGCTTCAACCTAGAAGAACAAAACTTGGGCATCCAAGTGGGAATGGTGTACTGATCATTACTTGAATGTATCATGAAGATTGGATGAAAAAATATATGTTGAGATTTCAGGAGACTCTAGTTTTTTGAAAGTTTGGCAACCCCTTTCAATATAAGTGTTATTCGCCAGTCCCTGCATTAGGCTACATCAAGAGGAAACAAACCTTAGAGATAGAACGTAGAACTACTTTATTGTGTCAAGTTTCAAGAAGCTAGCACAAACAGTGTTTGATTTAGAGTTCTAGTTGCATCTGTCAATATAGGAGAAAACAGAGTGAAACCTAGAAATTCAAACTCTTACTGCAAAAGAATGCATCAACCTAGGAGAACGAAACTTGAGCATCCAAGTTTGATTGGTGTACTGCTCATTACTTGAAAGTATCATTAAGGTCGGAAAAAAATATGTGTTGAGATTTCAGGAGACTCTAGTTTTTTGGCAGCCTAACAACGCCTTTCATTGAATGTGTTATTCGCCAGTCTCTGCTTAAGGCTACATCAAGAGGAAACAAACCTTAGGGATAGAACCTAGAACTACTTTATTGTGTCATGTTTCAAGTAGCTAGCACAAACCGTGTTTGATTTAAAGTTCTAACTGCATCTGTCAATATAGGAGAAAACAGAGTGAAACCTAAAAATTCAAACTGTTCCTGCAAACGAATGGTTCAATCTAGAAGAACAAAACTTGGGCATCCAAGTGGGAATGGTGTACTGATCATTACTTGAATGTATCATGAAGATTGGATGAAAAAATATATGTTGAGATTTCAGGAGACTCTAGTTTTTTGAAAGTTTGGCAACCCCTTTCAATATAAGTGTTATTCGCCAGTCCCTGCTTTAGGCTACATCAAGATTAAACAAACCTTAGAGATAGAACATAGAACTACTTTATTGTGTCAACTTTCAAGAAGCTAGCACAAACCGTGTTTGATTTAGAGTTCTAGCTGCATCTGTCAATATAGGAGAAAACAGAGTGAAACCTAGAAATTCAAACTGTTACTGCAAACGAATGCATCAACCTAGGAGAACGAAACTTGGGCATCCAAGTTTGATTGGTGTACTACTCATTACTTGAAAGTATCATTAAGGTCGGAAAAAAAATATGTGTTGAGATTTCAGGAGACTCTAGTTTTTTGGCAGCCTAACAACGCCTTTCATTGGAAGTGTTATTCGCCAGTCTGTGCTGAAGGCTACATCAAGAGGAAACAAACCTTAGGGATAGAATGTAGAACTACTTTATTGTGTCAAGTTTCAAGAAGCTAGCCCAAACCGTGTATGATTTAGAGTTTGAACTACATTTGTCAATATAGGAGAAAACAGAGTGAAACCTAAAAATTCAAACTGTTACTGCAAACGAATGCTTCAAGGTGGGAGAATGAAACTTGAGCATCCAAGTGGGAGTGGTGTACTGATCATTACTTGAAAGTGTCATGAAGATTGGATGAAAAAATATATGTTGAGATTTCAGAAGACTCTAGTTTTTGGAAGTTTGGCAACCCCTTTCAATAAAAGTGTTATTCGCCAGTCCCTGCATTAGGCTACATGAAGAGGAAACAAACCTTAGAGATAGAACGTAGAACTACAGTATTTTGTCACGATTCAAGAAGCTAGCACAAACCGTGTTTGATTTAGAGTTCGACATGCATCTGTCAATATAGGACAAAACAGAGTGAAACCTAAAAATTCAAACTGTTCCTGCAAACGAATGCTTCAACCTAGGAGAACGAAACTTGGGCATCCAATTTTAATTGGTGCACTGCTCATTACTTGAAAGTATCATGAAGGTCGGAAGAAAAAATATATGATGAGATTTCAGGAGACTGTAGTTTTTTGGCAGCCTAACAACGCCTTTCATTGAATGTGTTATTCGCCAGTCTCTGCTTAAGGCTACATCAAGAGGAAACAAACCTTAGGGATAGAACGTAGAACTACTTTATTGTGTCATGTTTCAAGTAGCTAGCACAAACCGTGTTTGATTTAAAGTTCTAACTGCATCTGTCAATATAGGAGAAAACAGAGTGAAACCTAAAAATTCAAACTGTTCCTGCAAACGAATGCTTCAACCTAGAAGAACAAAACTTGGGCATCCAAGTGAGAATGGTGTACTGATCATTACTTGAATGTATCATGAAGATTGGATGAAAAAATATATGTTGAGATTTCAGAAGACTCTAGTTTTTGGAAGTTTGGCAACCCCTTTCAATACAAGTGTTATTCGCCAGTCCCTGCATTAGGCTACATCAAGAGGAAACAAACCTTAGAGATACAACGTAGAACTACAGTATTTTTTCAAGTTTCAAGAAGCTAGCACAAACCGTGTTTGATTTAGAGTTCTAGCTGCATCTGTCAATATAGGAGAAAACAGAGTGAAACCTAGAAATTCAAACTGTTACTGCAAACGAATGCATCAACCTAGGAGAACGAAACTTGGGCATCCAAGTTTGATTGGTGTACTGCTCATTACTTGAAAGTATCATTAAGGTCGGAAAAAAATATGTGTTGAGATTTCAGGAGACTCTAGTTTTTTGGCAGCCTAACAACGCCTTTCATTGAATGTGTTATTCGCCAGTCTCTGCTTAAGGCTACATCAAGAGGAAACAAACCTTAGGGATAGAACGTAGAACTACTTTATTGTGTCATGTTTCAAGTAGCTAGCACAAACCGTGTTTGATTTAAAGTTCTAACTGCATCTGTCAATATAGGAGAAAACAGAGTGAAACCTAAAAATTCAAACTGTTCCTGCAAACGAATGCTTCAACCTAGAAGAACAAAACTTGGGCATCCAAGTGGGAATGGTGTACTGATCATTACTTGAATGTATCATGAAGATTGGATGAAAAAATATATGTTGAGATTTCAGGAGACTCTAGTTTTTTGAAAGTTTGGCAACCCCTTTCAATATAAGTGTTATTCGCCAGTCCCTGCATTAGGCTACATCAAGAGGAAACAAACCTTAGAGATAGAACGTAGAACTACTTTATTGTGTCAAGTTTCAAGAAGCTAGCACAAACAGTGTTTGATTTAGAGTTCTAGTTGCATCTGTCAATATAGGAGAAAACAGAGTGAAACCTAGAAATTCAAACTCTTACTGCAAAAGAATGCATCAACCTAGGAGAACGAAACTTGAGCATCCAAGTTTGATTGGTGTACTGCTCATTACTTGAAAGTATCATTAAGGTCGGAAAAAAATATGTGTTGAGATTTCAGGAGACTCTAGTTTTTTGGCAGCCTAACAACGCCTTTCATTGAATGTGTTATTCGCCAGTCTCTGCTTAAGGCTACATCAAGAGGAAACAAACCTTAGGGATAGAACGTAGAACTACTTTATTGTGTCATGTTTCAAGTAGCTAGCACAAACCGTGTTTGATTTAAAGTTCTAACTGCATCTGTCAATATAGGAGAAAACAGAGTGAAACCTAAAAATTCAAACTGTTCCTGCAAACGAATGGTTCAACCTAGAAGAACAAATCTTGGGCATCCAAGTGGGAATGGTGTACTGATCATTACTTGAATGTATCATGAAGATTGGATGAAAAAATATATGTTGAGATTTCAGGAGACTCTAGTTTTTTGAAAGTTTGGCAACCCCTTTCAATAAAAGTGTTATTCGCCAGTCCCTGCATTAGGCTACATCAAGAGGAAACAAACCTTAGAGATACAACGTAGAACTACAGTATTTTTTCAAGTTTCAAGATGCTAGCACAAACCGTGTTTGATTTAGAGTTCTAGCTGCATCTGTCAATATAGGAGAAAACAGAGTGAAACCTAGAAATTCAAACTGTTACTGCAAACGAATGCATCAACCTAGGAGAACGAAACTTGGGCATCCAAGTTTGATTGGTGTACTACTCATTACTTGAAAGTATCATTAAGGTCGGAAAAAAAATATGTGTTGAGATTTCAGGAGACTCTAGTTTTTTGGCAGCCTAACAACGCCTTTCATTGAATGTGTTATTCGCCAGTTTCTGCTTAAGGCTACATCAAGAGGAAACAAACCTTAGGGATAGAACGTAGAACTACTTTATTGTGTCATGTTTCAAGTAGCTAGCACAAACCGTGTATGATTTAAAGTTCTAACTGCATCTGTCAATATAGGAGAAAACAGAGTGAAACCTAAAAATTCAAACTGTTCCTGCAAACGAATGCTTCAACCTAGAAGAACAAAACTTGGGCATCCAAGTGGGAATGGTGTACTGATCATTACTTGAATGTATCATGAAGATTGGATGAAAAAATATATGTTGAGATTTCAGGAGACTCTAGTTTTTTGAAAGTTTGGCAACCCCTTTCAATATAAGTGTTATTCGCCAGTCCCTGCATTAGGCTACATCAAGAGGAAACAAACCTTAGAGATAGAACGTAGAACTACTTTATTGTGTCACGATTCAAGAAGCTAGCACAAACCGTGTTTGATTTAGAGTTCGACATGCATCTGTCAATATAGGACAAAACAGAGTGAAACCTAAAAATTCAAACTGTTCCTGCAAACGAATGCTTCAACCTAGGAGAACGAAACTTGGGCATCCAATTTTAATTGGTGCACTGCTCATTACTTGAAAGTATCATGAAGGTCGGAAGAAAAAATATATGATGAGATTTCAGGAGACTGTAGTTTTTTGGCAGCCTAACAACGCCTTTCATTGAATGTGTTATTCGCCAGTCTCTGCTTAAGGCTACATCAAGAGGAAACAAACCTTAGGGATAGAACGTAGAACTACTTTATTGTGTCATGTTTCAAGTAGCTAGCACAAACCGTGTTTGATTTAAAGTTCTAACTGCATCTGTCAATATAGGAGAAAACAGAGTGAAACCTAAAAATTCAAACTGTTCCTGCAAACGAATGCTTCAACCTAGAAGAACAAAACTTGGGCATCCAAGTGAGAATGGTGTACTGATCATTACTTGAATGTATCATGAAGATTGGATGAAAAAATATATGTTGAGATTTCAGAAGACTCTAGTTTTTGGAAGTTTGGCAACCCCTTTCAATACAAGTGTTATTCGCCAGTCCCTGCATTAGGCTACATCAAGAGGAAACAAACCTTAGAGATACAACGTAGAACTACAGTATTTTTTCAAGTTTCAAGAAGCTAGCACAAACCGTGTTTGATTTAGAGTTCTAGCTGCATCTGTCAATATAGGAGAAAACAGAGTGAAACCTAGAAATTCAAACTGTTACTGCAAACGAATGCATCAACCTAGGAGAACGAAACTTGGGCATCCAAGTTTGATTGGTGTACTGCTCATTACTTGAAAGTATCATTAAGGTCGGAAAAAAATATGTGTTGAGATTTCAGGAGACTCTAGTTTTTTGGCAGCCTAACAACGCCTTTCATTGAATGTGTTATTCGCCAGTCTCTGCTTAAGGCTACATCAAGAGGAAACAAACCTTAGGGATAGAACGTAGAACTACTTTATTGTGTCATGTTTCAAGTAGCTAGCACAAACCGTGTTTGATTTAAAGTTCTAACTGCATCTGTCAATATAGGAGAAAACAGAGTGAAACCTAAAAATTCAAACTGTTCCTGCAAACGAATGCTTCAACCTAGAAGAAGAAAACTTGGGCATCCAAGTGGGAATGGTGTACTGATCATTACTTGAATGTATCATGAAGATTGGATGAAAAAATATATGTTGAGATTTCAGGAGACTCTAGTTTTTTGAAAGTTTGGCAACCCCTTTCAATATAAGTGTTATTCGCCAGTCCCTGCTTTAGGCTACATCAAGATTAAACAAACCTTAGAGATAGAACATAGAACTACTTTATTGTGTCAACTTTCAAGAAGCTGGCACAAACCGTGTTTGATTTAGAGTTCTAGCTGCATCTGTCAATATAGGAGAAAACAGAGTGAAACCTAGAAATTCAAACTGTTACTGCAAACGAATGCATCAACCTAGGAGAACGAAACTTGGGCATCCAAGTTTGATTGGTGTACTACTCATTACTTGAAAGTATCATTAAGGTCGGAAAAAAAAATATGTGTTGAGATTTCAGGAGACTCTAGTTTTTTGGCAGCCTAACAACGCCTTTCATTGAAAGTGTTATTCGCCAGTCTGTGCTGAAGGCTACATCAAGAGGAAACAAACCTTAGGGATAGAATGTAGAACTACTTTATTGTGTCAAGTTTCAAGAAGCTAGCCCAAACCGTGTATGATTTAGAGTTTGAACTACATTTGTCAATATAGGAGAAAACAGAGTGAAACCTAAAAATTCAAACTGTTACTGCAAACGAATGCTTCAAGGTAGGAGAATGAAACTTGAGCATCCAAGTGGGAGTGGTGTACTGATCATTACTTGAAAGTGTCATGAAGATTGGATGAAAAAATATATGTTGAGATTTCAGAAGACTCTAGTTTTTGGAAGTTTGGCAACCCCTTTCAATAAAAGTGTTATTCGCCAGTCCCTGCATTAGGCTACATGAAGAGGAAACAAACCTTAGAGATAGAACGTAGAACTACAGTATTTTGTCACGATTCAAGAAGCTAGCACAAACCGTGTTTGATTTAGAGTTCGACCTGCATCTGTCAATATAGGACAAAACAGAGTGAAACCTAAAAATTCAAACTGTTCCTGCAAACGAATGCTTCAACCTAGGAGAACGAAATTTGGGCATCCAATTTTAATTGGTGCACTGCTCATTACTTGAAAGTATCATGAAGGTCGGAAGAAAGAATATATGATGAGATTTCAGGAGACTGTAGTTTTTTGGCAGCCTAACAACGCCTTTCATTGAATGTGTTATTCGCCAGTCTCTGCTTAAGGCTACATCAAGAGGAAACAAACCTTAGGGATAGAACGTAGAACTACTTTATTGTGTCATGTTTCAAGTAGCTAGCACAAACCGTGTTTGATTTAAAGTTCTAACTGCATCTGTCAATATAGGAGAAAACTGAGTGAAACCTAAAAATTCAAACTGTTCCTGCAAACGAATGCTTCAACGTAGGAGAATGAAACTTGAGCATCCAAGTGGGATTGGTGTACTGATCATTACTCGAAAGTATCATGAAGATTGGAAAAAAAAATATATGTTGAGATATCAGAAGACTCTAGTTTTGGGAAGTTTGGCAACCCCTTTCAATAAAAGTGTTATTCGCCAGTCCCTGCATTAGGCTACATCAAGAGGAAACAAACCTTAGAGATACAACGTAGAACTACAGTATTTTTTCAAGTTTCAAGAAGCTAGCACAAACCGTGTTTGATTTAGAGTTCTAGCTGCATCTGTCAATATAGGAGAAAACAGAGTGAAACCTAGAAATTCAAACTGTTACTGCAAACGAATGCATCAACCTAGGAGAACGAAACTTGGGCATCCAAGTTTGATTGGTGTACTACTCATTACTTGAAAGTATCATTAAGTTCGGAAAAAAAATATGTGTTGAGATTTCAGGAGACTCTAGTTTTTTGGCAGCCTAACAACGCCTTTCATTGAATGTGTTATTCGCCAGTTTCTGCTTAAGGCTACATCAAGAGGAAACAAACCTTAGGGATAGAACGTAGAACTACTTTATTGTGTCATGTTTCAAGTAGCTAGCACAAACCGTGTTTGATTTAAAGTTCTAACTGCATCTGTCAATATAGGAGAAAACAGAGTGAAACCTAAAAATTCAAACTGTTCCTGCAAACGAATGCTTCAACCTAGAAGAACAAAACTTGGGCATCCAAGTGGGAATGGTGTACTGATCATTACTTGAATGTATCATGAAGATTGGATGAAAAAATATATGTTGAGATTTCAGGAGACTCTAGTTTTTTGAAAGTTTGGCAACCCCTTTCAATATAAGTGTTATTCGCCAGTCCCTGCATTAGGCTACATCAAGAGGAAACAAACCTTAGAGATAGAACGTAGAACTACTTTATTGTGTCAAGTTTCAAGAAGCTAGCACAAACAGTGTTTGATTTAGAGTTCTAGTTGCATCTGTCAATATAGGAGAAAACAGAGTGAAACCTAGAAATTCAAACTCTTACTGCAAAAGAATGCATCAACCTAGGAGAACGAAACTTGAGCATCCAAGTTTGATTGGTGTACTGCTCATTACTTGAAAGTATCATTAAGGTCGGAAAAAAATATGTGTTGAGATTTCAGGAGACTCTAGTTTTTTGGCAGCCTAACAACGCCTTTCATTGAATGTGTTATTCGCCAGTCTCTGCTTAAGGCTACATCAAGAGGAAACAAACCTTAGGGATAGAACGTAGAACTACTTTATTGTGTCATGTTTCAAGTAGCTAGCACAAACCGTGTTTGATTTAAAGTTCTAACTGCATCTGTCAATATAGGAGAAAACAGAGTGAAACCTAAAAATTCAAACTGTTCCTGCAAACGAATGGTTCAATCTAGAAGAACAAAACTTGGGCATCCAAGTGGGAATGGTGTACTGATCATTACTTGAATGTATCATGAAGATTGGATGAAAAAATATATGTTGAGATTTCAGGAGACTCTAGTTTTTTGAAAGTTTGGCAACCCCTTTCAATATAAGTGTTATTCGCCAGTCCCTGCTTTAGGCTACATCAAGATTAAACAAACCTTAGAGATAGAACATAGAACTACTTTATTGTGTCAACTTTCAAGAAGCTAGCACAAACCGTGTTTGATTTAGAGTTCTAGCTGCATCTGTCAATATAGGAGAAAACAGAGTGAAACCTAGAAATTCAAACTGTTACTGCAAACGAATGCATCAACCTAGGAGAACGAAACTTGGGCATCCAAGTTTGATTGGTGTACTACTCATTACTTGAAAGTATCATTAAGGTCGGAAAAAAAATATGTGTTGAGATTTCAGGAGACTCTAGTTTTTTGGCAGCCTAACAACGCCTTTCATTGGAAGTGTTATTCGCCAGTCTGTGCTGAAGGCTACATCAAGAGGAAACAAACCTTAGGGATAGAATGTAGAACTACTTTATTGTGTCAAGTTTCAAGAAGCTAGCCCAAACCGTGTATGATTTAGAGTTTGAACTACATTTGTCAATATAGGAGAAAACAGAGTGAAACCTAAAAATTCAAACTGTTACTGCAAACGAATGCTTCAAGGTAGGAGAATGAAACTTGAGCATCCAAGTGGGAGTGGTGTACTGATCATTACTTGAAAGTGTCATGAAGATTGGATGAAAAAATATATGTTGAGATTTCAGAAGACTCTAGTTTTTGGAAGTTTGGCAACCCCTTTCAATAAAAGTGTTATTCGCCAGTCCCTGCATTAGGCTACATGAAGAGGAAACAAACCTTAGAGATAGAACGTAGAACTACAGTATTTTGTCACGATTCAAGAAGCTAGCACAAACCGTGTTTGATTTAGAGTTCGACATGCATCTGTCAATATAGGACAAAACAGAGTGAAACCTAAAAATTCAAACTGTTCCTGCAAACGAATGCTTCAACCTAGGAGAACGAAACTTGGGCATCAAAGTGAGAATGGTGTACTGATCATTACTTGAATGTATCATGAAGATTGGATGAAAAAATATATGTTGAGATTTCAGGAGACTCTAGTTTTTGGAAGTTTGGCAACCCCTTTCAATACAAGTGTTATTCGCCAGTCCCTGCATTAGGCTACATCAAGAGGAAACAAACCTTAGAGATAGAACGTAGAACTACTTTATTGTGTCAAGTTTCAAGAAGCTAGCACAAACCGTGTTTGATTTAGAGTTCTAGCTGCATCTGTCAATATAGGAGAAAACAGAGTGAAACCTAGAAATTCAAACTGTTACTGCAAACGAATGCATCAACCTAGGAGACCGAAACTTGGGCATCCAACTTTGATCGGTGTACTGCTCATTACTTGAAAGTATCATTAAGGTCGAAAAAAAATATGTGTTGAGATTTCAGGAGACTCTAGTTTTTTGGCAGCCTAACAACGCCTTTCATTGAAAGTGTTATTCGCCAGTCTGTGCTGAAGGCTACATCAAGAGGAAACAAACCTTAGGGATAGAATGTAGAACTACTTTATTGTGTCAAGTTTCAAGAAGCTAGCCCAAACCGTGTATGATTTAGAGTTTGAACTACATTTGTCAATATAGGAGAAAACAGAGTGAAACCTAAAAATTCAAACTGTTCCTGCAAACGAATGCTTCAACGTAGGAGAATGAAACTTGAGCATCCAAGTGGGATTGGTGTACTGATCATTACTCGAAAGTATCATGAAGATTGGAAAAAAAAATATATGTTGAGATATCAGAAGACTCTAGTTTTGGGAAGTTTGGCAACCCCTTTCAATAAAAGTGTTATTCGCCAGTCCCTGCATTAGGCTACATCAAGAGGAAACAAACCTTAGAGATACAACGTAGAACTACAGTATTTTTTCAAGTTTCAAGAAGCTAGCACAAACCGTGTTTGATTTAGAGTTCTAGCTGCATCTGTCAATATAGGAGAAAACAGAGTGAAACCTAGAAATTCAAACTGTTACTGCAAACGAATGCATCAACCTAGGAGAACGAAACTTGGGCATCCAAGTTTGATTGGTGTACTACTCATTACTTGAAAGTATCATTAAGGTCGGAAAAAAAATATGTGTTGAGATTTCAGGAGACTCTAGTTTTTTGGCAGCCTAACAACGCCTTTCATTGAATGTGTTATTCGCCAGTTTCTGCTTAAGGCTACATCAAGAGGAAACAAACCTTAGGGATAGAACGTAGAACTACTTTATTGTGTCATGTTTCAAGTAGCTAGCACAAACCATGTTTGATTTAAAGTTCTAACTGCATCTGTCAATATAGGAGAAAACAGAGTGAAACCTAAAAATTCAAACTGTTCCTGCAAACGAATGCTTCAACCTAGAAGAACAAAACTTGGGCATCCAAGTGGGAATGGTGTACTGATCATTACTTGAATGTATCATGAAGATTGGATGAAAAAATATATGTTGAGATTTCAGGAGACTCTAGTTTTTTGAAAGTTTGGCAACCCTTTCAATATAAGTGTTATTCGCTAGTCCCTGCATTAGGCTACATCAAGAGGAAACAAACCTTAGAGATAGAACGTAGAACTACTTTATTGTGTCAAGTTTCAAGAAGCTAGCACAAACAGTGTTTGATTTAGAGTTCTAGTTGCATCTGTCAATATAGGAGAAAACAGAGTGAAACCTAGAAATTCAAACTCTTACTGCAAAAGAATGCATCAACCTAGGAGAACGAAACTTGAGCATCCAAGTATGATTGGGGTACTGCTCATTACTTGAAAGTATCATTAAGGTCGGAAAAAAATATGTGTTGAGATTTCAGGAGACTCTAGTTTTTTGGCAGCCTAACAACGCCTTTCATTGAATGTGTTATTCGCCAGTCTCTGCTTAAGGCTACATCAAGAGGAAACAAACCTTAGGGATAGAACGTAGAACTACTTTATTTTGTCATGTTTCAAGTAGCTAGCACAAACCGTGTTTGATTTAAAGTTCTAACTGCATCTGTCAATATAGGAGAAAACAGAGTGAAACCTAAAAATTCAAACTGTTGCTGCAAACGAATGCTTCAACCCAGAAGAACAAAACTTGGGCATCCAAGTGGGAATGGTGTACTGATCATTACTTGAATGTATCATGAAGATTGGATGAAAAAATATATGTTGAGATTTCAGGAGACTCTAGTTTTTTGAAAGTTCGGCAACCCCTTTCAATATAAGTGTTATTCGCCAGTTCCTGCTTTAGGCTACATCAAGATTAAACAAACCTTAGAGATTGAACGTAGAACTACTTTATTGTGTCAAGTTTCAAGAAGCTAGCACAAACCGTGTTTGATTTAGAGTTCGACCTGCATCTGTCAATATAGGACAAAACAGAGTGAAACCTAAAAATTCAAACTGTTCCTGCAAACGAATGCTTCAACCTAGGAGAACGAAACTTGGGCATCCAATTTTAATTGGTGTACTGCTCATTACTTGAAAGTATCATGAAGGTCGGAAGAAAAAATACATGATGAGATTTCAGGAGACTGTAGTTTTTTGGCAGCCTAACAACGCCTTTCATTGAATGTGTTATTCGCCAGTCTCTGCTTAAGGCTACATCAAGAGGAAACAAACCTTAGGGATAGAACGTAGAACTACTTTATTGTGTCATGTTTCAAGTAGCTAGCACAAACCGTGTTTGATTTAAAGTTCTAACTGCATCTGTCAATATAGGAGAAAACAGAGTGAAACCTAGAAATTCAAACTGTTCCTGCAAATGAATGCTTCAACCTAGAAGAACAAAACTTGGGCATCCAAGTGAGAATGGTGTACTGATCATTACTTGAATGTATCATGAAGATTGGATGAAAAAATATATGTTGAGATTTCAGAAGACTCTAGTTTTTGGAAGTTTGGCAACCCCTTTCAATACAAGTGTTATTCGCCAGTCCCTGCATTAGGCTACATCAAGAGGAAACAAACCTTAGAGATAGAACGTAGAACTACTTTATTGTGTCAAGTTTCAAGAAGCTAGCACAAACCGTGTTTGATTTAGAGTTCTAGCTGCATCTGTCAATATAGGAGAAAACAGAGTGAAACCTAGAAATTCAAACTGTTACTGCAAACGAATGCATCAACCTAGGAGAACGAAACTTGGGCATCCAACTTTGATCGGTGTACTGCTCATTACTTGAAAGTATCATTAAGGTCGGAAAAAAAATATGTGTTGAGATTTCAGGAGACTCTAGTTTTTTGGCAGCCTAACAACGCCTTTCATTGAAAGTGTTATTCGACAGTCTGTGCTGAAGGCTACATCAAGAGGAAACAAACCTTAGGGATAGAATGTAGAACTACTTTATTGTGTCAAGTTTCAAGAAGCTAGCCCAAACCGTGTATGATTTAGAGTTTGAACTACATTTGTCAATATAGGAGAAAACAGAGTGAAACCTAAAAATTCAAACTGTTCCTGCAAACGAATGCTTCAAGGTAGGAGAATGAAACTTGAGCATCCAAGTGGGAGTGGTGTACTGATCATTACTTGAAAGTGTCATGAAGATTGGATGAAAAAATATATGTTGAGATTTCAGAAGACTCTAGTTTTTGGAAGTTTGGCAACCCCTTTCAATAAAAGTGTTATTCGCCAGTCCCTGCATTAGGCTACATGAAGAGGAAACAAACCTTAGAGATAGAACGTAGAACTACAGTATTTTGTCACGATTCAAGAAGCTAGCACAAACCGTGTTTGATTTAGAGTTCGACCTGCATCTGTCAATATAGGACAAAACAGAGTGAAACCTAAAAATTCAAACTGTTCCTGCAAACGAATGCTTCAACCTAGAAGAACAAAACTTGGGTATCCAAGTGGGAATGGTGTACTGATCATTACTTGAATGTATCATGAAGATTGGATGAAAAAATATATGTTGAGATTTCAGAAGACTCTAGTTTTTGGAAGTTTGGCAACCCCTTTCAATTCAAGTGTTATTCGCCAGTCCCTGCATTAGGCTACATCAATAGGAAACAAACCATAGAGATACAACGTAGAACTACAGTATTTTTTCAAGTTTCAAGAAGCTAGCACAAACCGTGTTTGATTTAGAGTTCTAGCTGCATCTGTCAATATAGGAGAAAACAGAGTGAAACCTAGAAATTCAAACTGTTACTGCAAACGAATGCATCAACCTAGGAGAACGAAACTTGGGCATCCAAGTTTGATTGGTGTACTACTCATTACTTGAAAGTATCATTAAGGTCGGAAAAAAAAATATGTGTTGAGATTTCAGGAGACTCGAGTTTTTTGGCAGCCTAACAACGACTTTCATTGAATGTGTTATTCGCCAGTTTCTGCTTAAGGCTACATCAAGAGGAAACAAACCTTAGGGATAGAACGTAGAACTACTTTATTGTGTCATGTTTCAAGTAGCTAGCACAAACCGTGTTTGATTTAAAGTTCTAACTGCATCTGTCAATATAGGAGAAAACAGAGTGAAACCTAAAAATTGAAACTGTTCCTGCAAACGAATGGTTCAACCTAGAAGAACAAAACTTTGGCATCCAAGTGGGAATGGTGTACTGATCATTACTTGAATGTATCATGAAGATTGGATGAAAAAATATATGTTGAGATTTCAGGAGACTCTAGTTTTTTGAAAGTTTGGCAACCCCTTTCAATATAAGTGTTATTCGCCAGTCCCTGCTTTAGGCTACATCAAGATTAAACAAACCTTAGAGATAGAACATAGAACTACTTTATTGTGTCAACTTTCAAGAAGCTAGCACAAACCGTGTTTGATTTAGAGTTCTAGCTGCATCTGTCAATATAGGAGAAAACAGAGTGAAACCTAGAAATTCAAACTGTTACTGCAAACGAATGCATCAACCTAGGAGAACGAAACTTGGGCATCCAAGTTTGATTGGTGTACTACTCATTACTTGAAAGTATCATTAAGGTCGGAAAAAAAATATGTGTTGATATTTCAGGAGACTCTAGTTTTTTGGCAGCCTAACAATGCCTTTCATTGGAAGTGTTATTCGCCAGTCTGTGCTGAAGGCTACATCAAGAGGAAACAAACCTTAGGGATAGAATGTAGAACTACTTTATTGTGTCAAGTTTCAAGAAGCTAGCCCAAACCGTGTATGATTTAGAGTTTGAACTACATTTGTCAATATAGGAGAAAACAGAGTGAAACCTAAAAATTCAAACTGTTACTGCAAACGAATGCTTCAAGGTAGGAGAATGAAACTTGAGCATCCAAGTGGGAGTGGTGTACTGATCATTACTTGAAAGTGTCATGAAGATTGGATGAAAAAATATATGTTGAGATTTCAGAAGACTCTAGTTTTTGGAAGTTTGGCAACCCCTTTCAATAAAAGTGTTATTCGCCAGTCCCTGCATTAGGCTACATGAAGAGGAAACAAACCTTAGAGATAGAACGTAGAACTACAGTATTTTGTCACGATTCAAGAAGCTAGCACAAACCGTGTTTGATTTAGAGTTCGACATGCATCTGTCAATATAGGACAAAACAGAGTGAAACCTAAAAATTCAAACTGTTCCTGCAAACGAATGCTTCAACCTAGGAGAACGAAACTTGGGCATCCAATTTTAATTGGTGCACTGCTCATTACTTGAAAGTATCATGAAGGTCGGAAGAAAAAATATATGATGAGATTTCAGGAGACTGTAGTTTTTTGGCAGCCTAACAACGCCTTTCATTGAATGTGTTATTCGCCAGTCTCTGCTTAAGGCTACATCAAGAGGAAACAAACCTTAGGGATAGAACGTAGAACTACTTTATTGTGTCATGTTTCAAGTAGCTAGCACAAACCGTGTTTGATTTAAAGTTCTAACTGCATCTGTCAATATAGGAGAAAACAGAGTGAAACCTAAAAATTCAAACTGTTCCTGCAAACGAATGCTTCAACCTAGAAGAACAAAACTTGGGCATCCAAGTGAGAATGGTGTACTGATCATTACTTGAATGTATCATGAAGATTGGATGAAAAAATATATGTTGAGATTTCAGAAGACTCTAGTTTTTGGAAGTTTGGCAACCCCTTTCAATACAAGTGTTATTCGCCAGTCCCTGCATTAGGCTACATCAAGAGGAAACAAACCTTAGAGATAGAACGTAGAACTACTTTATTGTGTCAAGTTTCAAGAAGCTAGCACAAACCGTGTTTGATTTAGAGTTCTAGCTGCATCTGTCAATATAGGAGAAAACAGAGTGAAACCTAGAAATTCAAACTGTTACTGCAAACGAATGCATCAACCTAGGAGAACGAAACTTGGGCATCCAACTTTGATCGGTGTACTGCTCATTACTTGAAAGTATCATTAAGGTCGGAAAAAAAATATGTGTTGAGATTTCAGGAGACTCTAGTTTTTTGGCAGCCTAACAACGCCTTTCATTGAAAGTGTTATTCGCCAGTCTGTGCTGAAGGCTACATCAAGAGGAAACAAACCTTAGGGATAGAATGTAGAACTACTTTATTGTGTCAAGTTTCAAGAAGCTAGCCCAAACCGTGTATGATTTAGAGTTTGAACTACATTTGTCAATATAGGAGAAAACAGAGTGAAACCTAAAAATTCAAACTGTTCCTGCAAACGAATGCTTCAACGTAGGAGAATGAAACTTGAGCATCCAAGTGGGATTGGTGTACTGATCATTACTCGAAAGTATCATGAAGATTGGAAAAAAAAATATATGTTGAGATATCAGAAGACTCTACTTTTGGGAAGTTTGGCAACCCCTTTCAATAAAAGTGTTATTCGCCAGTCCCTGCATTAGGCTACATCAAGAGGAAACAAACCTTAGAGATACAACGTAGAACTACAGTATTTTTTCAAGTTTCAAGAAGCTAGCACAAACCGTGTTTGATTTAGAGTTCTAGCTGCATCTGTCAATATAGGAGAAAACAGAGTGAAACCTAGAAATTCAAACTGTTACTGCAAACGAATGCATCAACCTAGGAGAACGAAACTTGGGCATCCAAGTTTGATTGGTGTACTACTCATTACTTGAAAGTATCATTAAGGTCGGAAAAAAAATATGTGTTGAGATTTCAGGAGACTCTAGTTTTTTGGCAGCCTAACAACGCCTTTCATTGAATGTGTTATTCGCCAGTTTCTGCTTAAGGCTACATCAAGAGGAAACAAACCTTAGGGATAGAACGTAGAACTACTTTATTGTGTCATGTTTCAAGTAGCTAGCACAAACCGTGTTTGATTTAAAGTTCTAACTGCATCTGTCAATATAGGAGAAAACAGAGTGAAACCTAAAAATTCAAACTGTTCCTGCAAACGAATGCTTCAACCTAGAAGAACAAAACTTGGGCATCCAAGTGAGAATGGTGTACTGATCATTACTTGAATGTATCATGAAGATTGGATGAAAAAATATATGTTGAGATTTCAGGAGACTCTAGTTTTTGGAAGTTTGGCAACCCCTTTCAATACAAGTGTTATTCGCCAGTCCCTGCATTAGGCTACATCAAGAGGAAACAAACCTTAGAGATAGAACGTAGAACTACTTTATTGTGTCAAGTTTCAAGAAGCTAGCACAAACCGTGTTTGATTTAGAGTTCTAGCTGCATCTGTCAATATAGGAGAAAACAGAGTGAAACCTAGAAATTCAAACTGTTACTGCAAACGAATGCATCAACCTAGGAGAACGAAACTTGGGCATCCAACTTTGATCGGTGTACTGCTCATTACTTGAAAGTATCATTAAGGTCGAAAAAAAATATGTGTTGAGATTTCAGGAGACTCTAGTTTTTTGGCAGCCTAACAACGCCTTTCATTGAAAGTGTTATTCGCCAGTCTGTGCTGAAGGCTACATCAAGAGGAAACAAACCTTAGGGATAGAATGTAGAACTACTTTATTGTGTCAAGTTTCAAGAAGCTAGCCCAAACCGTGTATGATTTAGAGTTTGAACTACATTTGTCAATATAGGAGAAAACAGAGTGAAACCTAAAAATTCAAACTGTTCCTGCAAACGAATGCTTCAACGTAGGAGAATGAAACTTGAGCATCCAAGTGGGATTGGTGTACTGATCATTACACGAAAGTATCATGAAGATTGGAAAAAAAAATATATGTTGAGATATCAGAAGACTCTAGTTTTGGGAAGTTTGGCAACCCCTTTCAATAAAAGTGTTATTCGCCAGTCCCTGCATTAGGCTACATCAAGAGGAAACAAACCTTAGAGATACAACGTAGAACTACAGTATTTTTTCAAGTTTCAAGAAGCTAGCACAAACCGTGTTTGATTTAGAGTTCTAGTTGCATCTGTCAATATAGGAGAAAACAGAGTGAAACCTAGAAATTCAAACTCTTACTGCAAAAGAATGCATCAACCTAGGAGAACGAAACTTGAGCATCCAAGTTTGATTGGTGTACTGCTCATTACTTGAAAGTATCATTAAGGTCGGAAAAAAATATGTGTTGAGATTTCAGGAGACTCTAGTTTTTTGGCAGCCTAACAACGCCTTTCATTGAATGTGTTATTCGCCAGTCTCTGCTTAAGGCTACATCAAGAGGAAACAAACCTTAGGGATAGAACGTAGAACACCTTTATTGTGTCATGTTTCAAGTAGCTAGCACAAACCGTGTTTGATTTAAAGTTCTAACTGCATCTGTCAATATAGGAGAAAACAGAGTGAAACCTAAAAATTCAAACTGTTCCTGCAAACGAATGCTTCAACCTAGAAGAACAAAACTTGGGCATCCAAGTGGGAATGGTGTACTGATCATTACTTGAATGTATCATGAAGATTGGATGAAAAAATATATGTTGAGATTTCAGGAGACTCTAGTTTTTTGAAAGTTTGGCAACCCCTTTCAATATAAGTGTTATTCGCCAGTCCCTGCTTTAGGCTACATCAAGATTAAACAAACCTTAGAGATAGAACATAGAACTACTTTATTGTGTCAACTTTCAAGAAGCTAGCACAAACCGTGTTTGATTTAGAGTTCTAGCTGCATCTGTCAATATAGGAGAAAACAGAGTGAAACCTAGAAATTCAAACTGTTACTGCACACGAATGCATCAACCTAGGAGAACGAAACTTGGGCATCCAAGTTTGATTGGTGTACTACTCATTACTTGAAAGTATCATTAAGGTCGGAAAAAAAATATGTGTTGAGATTTCAGGAGACTCTAGTTTTTTGGCAGCCTAACAACGCCTTTCATTGAATGTGTTATTCGCCAGTTTCTGCTTAAGGCTACATCAAGAGGAAACAAACCTTAGGGATAGAACGTAGAACTACTTTATTGTGTCGTGTTTCAAGTAGCTAGCACAAACCGTGTTTGATTTAAAGTTCTAACTGCATCTGTCAATATAGGAGAAAACAGAGTGAAACCTAGAAATTCAAACTGTTCCTGCAAACGAATGCTTCCACCTAGAAGAACAAAACTTGGGCATCCAAGTGAGAATGGTGTACTGATCATTACTTGAATGTATCATGAAGATTGGATGAAAAAATATATGTTGAGATTTCAGAAGACTCTAGTTTTTGGAAGTTTGGCAACCCCTTTCAATACAAGTGTTATTCGCCAGTCCCTGCATTAGGCTACATCAAGAGGAAACAAACCTTAGAGATAGAACGTAGAACTACTTTATTGTGTCAAGTTTCAAGAAGCTAGCACAAACCGTGTTTGATTTAGAGTTCTATCTGCATCTGTCAATATAGGAGAAAACAGAGTGAAACCTAGAAATTCAAACTGTTACTGCAAACGAATGCATCAACCTAGGAGAACGAAACTTGGGCATCCAACTTTGATCGGTGTACTGCTCATTACTTGAAAGTATCATTAAGGTCGGAAAAAAAATATGTGTTGAGATTTCAGGAGACTCTAGTTTTTTGGCAGCCTAACAACGCCTTTCATTGAAAGTGTTATTCGCCAGTCTGTGCTGAAGGCTACATCAAGAGGAAACAAACCTTAGGGATAGAATGTAGAACTACTTTATTGTGTCAAGTTTCAAGAAGCTAGCCCAAACCGTGTATGATTTAGAGTTTGAACTACATTTGTCAATATAGGAGAAAACAGAGTGAAACCTAAAAATTCAAACTGTTCCTGCAAACGAATGCTTCAACGTAGGAGAATGAAACTTGAGCATCCAAGTGGGATTGGTGTACTGATCATTACTCGAAAGTATCATGAAGATTGGAAAAAAAAATATATGTTGAGATATCAGAAGACTCTAGTTTTGGGAAGTTTGGCAACCCCTTTCAATAAAAGTGTTATTCGCCAGTCCCTGCATTAGGCTACATCAAGAGGAAACAAACCTTAGAGATACAACGTAGAACTACAGTATTTTTTCAAGTTTCAAGAAGCTAGCACAAACCGTGTTTGATTTAGAGTTCTAGCTGCATCTGTCAATATAGGAGAAAACAGAGTGAAACCTAGAAATTCAAACTGTTACTGCAAACGAATGCATCAACCTAGGAGAACGAAACTTGGGCATCCAAGTTTGATTGGTGTACTACTCATTACTTGAAAGTATCATTAAGGTCGGAAAAAAAATATGTGTTGAGATTTCAGGAGACTCTAGTTTTTTGGCAGCCTAACAACGCCTTTCATTGAATGTGTTATTCGCCAGTTTCTGCTTAAGGCTACATCAAGAGGAAACAAACCTTAGGGATAGAACGTAGAACTACTTTATTGTGTCATGTTTCAAGTAGCTAGCACAAACCGTGTTTGATTTAAAGTTCTAACTGCATCTGTCAATATAGGAGAAAACAGAGTGAAATCTAAAAATTCAAACTGTTCCTGCAAACGAATGCTTCAACCTAGAAGAACAAAACTTGGGCATCCAAGTGGGAATGGTGTACTGATCATTACTTGAATGTATCATGAAGATTGGATGAAAAAATATATGTTGAGATTTCAGGAGACTCTAGTTTTTTGAAAGTTTGGCATCCCCTTTCAATATAAGTGTTATTCGCCAGTCCCTGCATTAGGCTACATCAAGAGGAAACAAACCTTAGAGATAGAACGTAGAACTACTTTATTGTGTCAAGTTTCAAGAAGCAAGCACAAACAGTGTTTGATTTAGAGTTCTAGTTGCATCTGTCAATATAGGAGAAAACAGAGTGAAACCTAGAAATTCAAACTCTTACTGCAAAAGAATGCATCAACCTAGGAGAACGAAACTTGAGCATCCAAGTTTGATTGGTGTACTGCTCATTACTTGAAAGTATCATTAAGGTCGGAAAAAAATATGTGTTGAGATTTCAGGAGACTCTAGTTTTTTGGCAGCCTAACAACGCCTTTCATTGAATGTGTTATTCGCCAGTCTCTGCTTAAGGCTACATCAAGAGGAAACAAACCTTAGGGATAGAACGTAGAACTACTTTATTGTGTCATGTTTCAAGTAGCTAGCACAAACCGTGTTTGATTTAACGTTCTAACTGCATCTGTCAATATAGGAGAAAACAGAGTGAAACCTAAAAATTCAAACTGTTCCTGCAAACGAATGCTTCAACCTAGAAGAACAAAACTTGGGCATCCAAGTGGGAATGGTGTACTGATCATTACTTGAATGTATCATGAAGATTGGATGAAAAAATATATGTTGAGATTTCAGGAGACTCTAGTTTTTTGAAAGTTTGGCAACCCCTTTCAATATAAGTGTTATTCGCCAGTCCCTGCATTAGGCTACATCAAGAGGAAACAAACCTTAGAGATAGAACGTAGAACTACTTTATTGTGTCAAGTTTCAAGAAGCTAGCACAAACAGTGTTTGATTTAGAGTTCTAGTTGCATCTGTCAATATAGGAGAAAACAGAGTGAAACCTAGAAATTCAAACTCTTACTGCAAAAGAATGCATCAACCTAGGAGAACGAAACTTGAGCATCCAAGTTTGATTGGTGTACTGCTCATTACTTGAAAGTATCATTAAGGTCGGAAAAAAATATGTGTTGAGATTTCAGGAGACTCTAGTTTTTTGGCAGCCTAACAACGCCTTTCATTGAATGTGTTATTCACCAGTCTCTGCTTAAGGCTACATCAAGAGGAAACAAACCTTAGGGATAGAACGTAGAACTACTTTATTGTGTCATGATTCAAGTAGCTAGCACAAACCGTGTTTGATTTAAAGTTCTAACTGCATCTGTCAATATAGGAGAAAACAGAGTGAAACCTAAAAATTCAAACTGTTCCTGCAAACGAATGCTTCAACCTAGAAGAACAAAACTTGGGCATCCAAGTGGGAATGGTGTACTGATCATTACTTGAATGTATCATGAAGATTGGATGAAAAAATATATGTTGAGATTTCAGGAGACTCTAGTTTTTTGAAAGTTTGGCAACCCCTTTCAATATAAGTGTTATTCGCCACTCCCTGCTTTAGGCTACATCAAGATTAAACAAACCTCAGAGATAGAACATAGAACTACTTTATTGTGTCAACTTTCAAGAAGCTAGCACAAACCGTGTTTGATTTAGAGTTCTAGCTGCAGCTGTCAATATAGGAGAAAACAGAGTGAAACCTAGAAATTCAAACTGTTACTGCAAACGAATGCATCAACCTAGGAGAACGAAACTTGGGCATCCAAGTTTGATCGGTGTACTACTCATTACTTGAAAGTATCATGAAGGTCGGAAAAAAAATATGTGTTGAGATTTCAGGAGACTCTAGTTTTTTGGCAGCCTAACAACGCCTTTCATTGAAAGTGTTATTCGCCAGTCTGTGCTGAAGGCTACATCAAGAGGAAACAAACCTTAGGGATAGAATGTAGAACTACTTTATTGTGTCAAGTTTCAAGAAGCTAGCCCAAACCGTGTATGATTTAGAGTTTGAACTACATTTGTCAATATAGGAGAAAACAGAGTGAAACCTAAAAATTCAAACTGTTCCTGCAAACGAATGCTTCAACGTAGGAGAATGAAACTTGAGCATCCAAGTGGGATTGGTGTACTGATCATTACTCGAAAGTATCATGAAGATTGGAAAAAAAAAATATATGTTGAGATATCAGAAGACTCTAGTTTTGGGAAGTTTGGCAACCCCTTTCAATAAAAGTGTTATTCGCCAGTCCCTGCATTAGGCTACATCAAGAGGAAACAAACCTTAGAGATACAACGTAGAACTACAGTATTTTTTCAAGTTTCAAAAAGCTAGCACAAACCGTGTTTGATTTAGAGTTCTAGCTGCATCTGTCAATATAGGAGAAAACAGAGTGAAACCTAGAAATTCAAACTGTTACTGCAAACGAATGCATCAACCTAGGAGAACGAAACTTGGGCATCCAAGTTTGATTGGTGTACTACTCATTACTTGAAAGTATCATTAAGGTCGGAAAAAAAATATGTGTTGAGATTTCAGGAGACTCTAGTTTTTTGGCAGCCTAACAACGCCTTTCATTGAATGTGTTATTCGCCAGTTTCTGCTTAAGGCTACATCAAGAGGAAACAAACCTTAGTGATAGAACGTAGAACTACTTTATTGTGTCGTGTTTCAAGTAGCTAGCACAAACCGTGTTTGATTTAAAGTTCTAACTGCATCTGTCAATATAGGAGAAAACAGAGTGAAACCTAAAAATTCAAACTGTTCCTGCAAACGAATGCTTCCACCTAGAAGAACAAAACTTGGGCATCCAAGTGAGAATGGTGTACTGATCATTACTTGAATGTATCATGAAGATTGGATGAAAAAATATATGTTGAGATTTCAGAAGACTCTAGTTTTTGGAAGTTTGGCAACCCCTTTCAATACAAGTGTTATTCGCCAGTCCCTGCATTAGGCTACATCAAGAGGAAACAAACCTTAGAGATAGAACGTAGAACTACTTTATTGTGTCAAGTTTCAAGAAGCTAGCACAAACCGTGTTTGATTTAGAGTTCTAGCTGCATCTGTCAATATAGGAGAAAACAGAGTGAAACCTAGAAATTCAAACTGTTACTGCAAACGAATGCATTAACCTAGGAGAACGAAACTTGGGCATCCAACTTTGATCGGTGTACTGCTCATTACTTGAAAGTATCATTAAGGTCGGAAAAAAAATATGTGTTGAGATTTCAGGAGACTCTAGTTTTTTGGCAGCCTAACAACGCCTTTCATTGAAAGTGTTATTCGCCAGTCTGTGCTGAAGGCTACATCAAGAGGAAACAAACCTTAGGGATAGAATGTAGAACTACTTTATTGTGTCAAGTTTCAAGAAGCTAGCCCAAACCGTGTATGATTTAGAGTTTGAACTACATTTGTCAATATAGGAGAAAACAGAGTGAAACCTAAAAATTCAAACTGTTCCTGCAAACGAATGCTTCAACGTAGGAGAATGAAACTTGAGCATCCAAGTGGGATTGGTGTACTGATCATTACTCGAAAGTATCATGAAGATTGGAAAAAAAAATATATGTTGAGATATCAGAAGACTCTAGTTTTGGGAAGTTTGGCAACCCCTTTCAATAAAAGTGTTATTCGCCAGTCCCTGCATTAGGCTACATCAAGAGGAAACAAACCTTAGAGATACAACGTAGAACTACAGTATTTTTTCAAGTTTCAAGAAGCTAGCACAAACCGTGTTTGATTTAGAGTTCTAGCTGCATCTGTCAATATAGGAGAAAACAGAGTGAAACCTAGAAATTCAAACTGTTACTGCAAACGAATGCATCAACCTAGGAGAACGAAACTTGGGCATCCAAGTTTGATTGGTGTACTACTCATTACTTGAAAGTATCATTAAGGTCGGAAAAAAAATATGTGTTGAGATTTCAGGAGACTCTAGTTTTTTGGCAGCCTAACAACGCCTTTCATTGAATGTGTTATTCGCCAGTTTCTGCTTAAGGCTACATCAAGAGGAAACAAACCTTAGGGATAGAACGTAGAACTACTTTATTGTGTCGTGTTTCAAGTAGCTAGCACAAACCGTGTTTGATTTAAAGTTCTAACTGCATCTGTCAATATAGGAGAAAACAGAGTGAAACCTAAAAATTCAAACTGTTCCTGCAAACGAATGCTTCCACCTAGAAGAACAAAACTTGGGCATCCAAGTGAGAATGGTGTACTGATCATTACTTGAATGTATCATGAAGATTGGATGAAAAAATATATGTTGAGATTTCAGAAGACTCTAGTTTTTGGAAGTTTGGCAACCCCTTTCAATACAAGTGTTATTCGCCAGTCCCTGCATTAGGCTACATCAAGAGGAAACAAACCTTAGAGATAGAACGTAGAACTACTTTATTGTGTCAAGTTTCAAGAAGCTAGCACAAACCGTGTTTGATTTAGAGTTCTAGCTGCATCTGTCAATATAGGAGAAAACAGAGTGAAACCTAGAAATTCAAACTGTTACTGCAAACGAATGCATTAACCTAGGAGAACGAAACTTGGGCATCCAACTTTGATCGGTGTACTGCTCATTACTTGAAAGTATCATTAAGGTCGGAAAAAAAATATGTGTTGAGATTTCAGGAGACTCTAGTTTTTTGGCAGCCTAACAACGCCTTTCATTGAAAGTGTTATTCGCCAGTCTGTGCTGAAGGCTACATCAAGAGGAAACAAACCTTAGGGATAGAATGTAGAACTACTTTATTGTGTCAAGTTTCAAGAAGCTAGCCCAAACCGTGTATGATTTAGAGTTTGAACTACATTTGTCAATATAGGAGAAAACAGAGTGAAACCTAAAAATTCAAACTGTTCCTGCAAACGAATGCTTCAACGTAGGAGAATGAAACTTGAGCATCCAAGTGGGATTGGTGTACTGATCATTACTCGAAAGTATCATGAAGATTGGAAAAAAAAATATATGTTGAGATATCAGAAGACTCTAGTTTTGGGAAGTTTGGCAACCCCTTTCAATAAAAGTGTTATTCGCCAGTCCCTGCATTAGGCTACATCAAGAGGAAACAAACCTTAGAGATACAACGTAGAACTACAGTATTTTTTCAAGTTTCAAGAAGCTAGCACAAACCGTGTTTGATTTAGAGTTCTAGCTGCATCTGTCAATATAGGAGAAAACAGAGTGAAACCTAGAAATTCAAACTGTTACTGCAAACGAATGCATCAACCTAGGAGAACGAAACTTGGGCATCCAAGTTTGATTGGTGTACTACTCATTACTTGAAAGTATCATTAAGGTCGGAAAAAAAATATGTGTTGAGATTTCAGGAGACTCTAGTTTTTTGGCAGCCTAACAACGCCTTTCATTGAATGTGTTATTCGCCAGTTTCTGCTTAAGGCTACATCAAGAGGAAACAAACCTTAGGGATAGAACGTAGAACTACTTTATTGTGTCGTGTTTCAAGTAGCTAGCACAAACCGTGTTTGATTTAAAGTTCTAACTGCATCTGTCAATATAGGAGAAAACAGAGTGAAACCTAAAAATTCAAACTGTTCCTGCAAACGAATGCTTCAACCTAGAAGAACCAAACTTGGGCATCCAAGTGGGAATGGTGTACTGATCATTACTTGAATGTATCATGAAGATTGGATGAAAAAATATATGTTGAGATTTCAGGAGACTCTAGTTTTTTGAAAGTTTGGCAACCCCTTTCAATATAAGTGTTATTCGCCAGTCCCTGCATTAGGCTACATCAAGAGGAAACAAACCTTAGAGATAGAACGTAGAACTACTTTATTGTGTCAAGTTTCAAGAAGCTAGCACAAACAGTGTTTGATTTAGAGTTCTAGTTGCCTCTGTCAATATAGGAGAAAACAGAGTGAAACCTAGAAATTCAAACTCTTACTGCAAAAGAATGCATCAACCTAGGAGAACGAAACTTGAGCATCCAAGTTTGATTGGTGTACTGCTCATTACTTGAAAGTATCATTAAGGTCGGAAAAAAATATGTGTTGAGATTTCAGGAGACTCTAGTTTTTTGGCAGCCTAACAACGCCTTTCATTGAATGTGTTATTCGCCAGTCTCTGCTTAAGGCTACATCAAGAGGAAACAAACCTTAGGGATAGAACGTAGAACACCTTTATTGTGTCATGTTTCAAGTAGCTAGCACAAACCGTGTTTGATTTAAAGTTCTAACTGCATCTGTCAATATAGGAGGAAACAGAGTGAAACCTAAAAATTCAAACTGTTCCTGCAAACGAATGCTTCAACCTAGAAGAACAAAACTTGGGCATCCAAGTGGGAATGGTGTACTGATCATTACTTGAATGTATCGTGAAGATTGGATGAAAAAATATATGTTGAGATTTCAGGAGACTCTAGTTTTTTGAAAGTTTGGCAACCCCTTTCAATATAAGTGTTATTCGCCAGTCCCTGCATTAGGCTACATCAAGAGGAAACAAACCTTAGAGATAGAACGTAGAACTACTTTATTGTGTCAAGTTTCAAGAAGCTAGCACAAACAGTGTTTGATTTAGAGTTCTAGTTGCATCTGTCAATATAGGAGAAAACAGAGTGAAACCTAGAAATTCAAACTCTTACTGCAAAAGAATGCATCAACCTAGGAGAACGAAACTTGAGCATCCAAGTTTGATTGGTGTACTGCTCATTACTTGAAAGTATCATTAAGGTCGGAAAAAAATATGTGTTGAGATTTCAGGAGACTCTAGTTTTTTGGCAGCCTAACAACGCCTTTCATTGAATGTGTTATTCACCAGTCTCTGCTTAAGGCTACATCAAGAGGAAACAAACCTTAGGGATAGAACGTAGAACTACTTTATTGTGTCATGTTTCAAGTAGCTAGCACAAACCGTGTTTGATTTAAAGTTCTAACTGCATCTGTCAATATAGGAGAAAACAGAGTGAAACCTAAAAATTCAAACTGTTCCTGCAAACGAATGCTTCAACCTAGAAGAACAAAACTTGGGCATCCAAGTGGGAATGGTGTACTGATCATTACTTGAATGTATCATGAAGATTGGATGAAAAAATATATGTTGAGATTTCAGGAGACTCTAGTTTTTTGAAAGTTTGGCAACCCCTTTCAATATAAGTGTTATTCGCCAGTCCCTGCTTTAGGCTACATCAAGATTAAACAAACCTTAGAGATAGAACATAGAACTACTTTATTGTGTCAACTTTCAAGAAGCTAGCACAAACCGTGTTTGATTTAGAGTTCTAGCTGCAGCTGTCAATATAGGAGAAAACAGAGTGAAACCTAGAAATTCAAACTGTTACTGCAAACGAATGCATCAACCTAGGAGAACGAAACTTGGGCATCCAAGTTTGATTTGTGTACTACTCATTACTTGAAAGTATCATTAATGTCGGAAAAAAAATATGTGTTGAGATTTCAGGAGACTCTAGTTTTTTGGCAGCCTAACAACGCCTTTCATTGAAAGTGTTATTCGCCAGTCTGTGCTGAAGGCTACATCAAGAGGAAACAAACCTTAGGGATAGAATGTAGAACTACTTTATTGTGTCAAGTTTCAAGAAGCTAGCCCAAACCGTGTATGATTTAGAGTTTGAACTACATTTGTCAATATAGGAGAAAACAGAGTGAAACCTAAAAATTCAAACTGTTCCTGCAAACGAATGCTTCAACGTAGGAGAATGAAACTTGAGCATCCAAGTGGGATTGGTGTACTGATCATTACTCGAAAGTATCATGAAGATTGGAAAAAAAAAATACATGTTGAGATATCAGAAGACTCTAGTTTTGGGAAGTTTGGCAACCCCTTTCAATAAAAGTGTTATTCGCCAGTCCCTGCATTAGGCTACATCAAGAGGAAACAAACCTTAGAGATACAACGTAGAACTACAGTATTTTTTCAAGTTTCAAGAAGCTAGCACAAACCGTGTTTGATTTAGAGTTCTAGCTGCATCTGTCAATATAGGAGAAAACAGAGTGAAACCTAGAAATTCAAACTGTTACTGCAAACGAATGCATCAACCTAGGAGAACGAAACTTGGGCATCCAAGTTTGATTGGTGTACTACTCATTACTTGAAAGTATCATTAGGGTCGGAAAAAAAATATGTGTTGAGATTTCAGGAGACTCTAGTTTTTTGGCAGCCTAACAACGCCTTTCATTGAATGTGTTATTCGCCAGTTTCTGCTTAAGGCTACATCAAGAGGAAACAAACCTTAGTGATAGAACGTAGAACTACTTTATTGTGTCGTGATTCAAGTAGCTAGCACAAACCGTGTTTGATTTAAAGTTCTAACTGCATCTGTCAATATAGGAGAAAACAGAGTGAAACCTAAAAATTCAAACTGTTCCTGCAAACGAATGCTTCCACCTAGAAGAACAAAACTTGGGCATCCAAGTGAGAATGGTGTACTGATCATTACTTGAATGTATCATGAAGATTGGATGAAAAAATATATGTTGAGATTTCAGAAGACTCTAGTTTTTGGAAGTTTGGCAACCCCTTTCAATACAAGTGTTATTCGCCAGTCCCTGCATTAGGCTACATCAAGAGGAAACAAACCTTAGAGATAGAACGTAGAACTACTTTATTGTGTCAAGTTTCAAGAAGCTAGCACAAACCGTGTTTGATTTAGAGTTCTAGCTGCATCTGTCAATATAGGAGAAAACAGAGTGAAACCTAGAAATTCAAACTGTTACTGCAAACGAATGCATCAACCTAGGAGAACGAAACTTGGGCATCCAACTTTGATCGGTGTACTGCTCATTACTTGAAAGTATCATTAAGGTCGGAAAAAAATATGTGTTGAGATTTCAGGAGACTCTAGTTTTTTGGCAGCCTAACAACGCCTTTCATTGAAAGTGTTATTCGCCAGTCTGTGCTGAAGGCTACATCAAGAGGAAACAAACCTTAGGGATAGAATGTAGAACTACTTTATTGTGTCAAGTTTCAAGAAGCTAGCCCAAACCGTGTATGATTTAGAGTTTGAACTACATTTGTCAATATAGGAGAAAACAGAGTGAAACCTAAAAATTCAAACTGTTCCTGCAAACGAATGCTTCAACGTAGGAGAATGAAACTTGAGCATTCAAGTGGGATTGGTGTACTGATCATTACTCGAAAGTATCATGAAGATTGGAAAAAAAAATATATGTTGAGATATCAGAAGACTCTAGTTTTGGGAAGTTTGGCAACCCCTTTCAATAAAAGTGTTATAGGCCAGTCCCTGCATTAGGCTACATCAAGAGGAAACAAACCTTAGAGATACAACGTAGAACTACAGAATTTTTTCAAGTTTCAAGAAGCTAGCACAAACCATGTTTGATTTAGAGTTCTAGCTGCATCTGTCAATATAGGAGAAAACAGAGTGAAACCTAGAAATTCAAACTGTTACTGCAAACGAATGCATCAACCTCTGAGAACGAAACATGGGCATCCAAGTTTGATTGGTGTACTACTCATTACTTGAAAGTATCATTAAGGTCGGAAAAAAAATATGTGTTGAGATTTCAGGAGACTCTAGTTTTTTGGCAGCCTAACAACGCCTTTCATTGAATGTGTTATTCGCCAGTTTCTGCTTAAGGCTACATCAAGAGGAAACAAACCTTAGGGATAGAACGTAGAACTACTTTATTGTGTCGTGTTTCAAGTAGCTAGCACAAACCGTGTTTGATTTAAAGTTCTAACTGCATCTGTCAATATAGGAGAAAACAGAGTGAAACCTAAAAATTCAAACTGTTCCTGCAAACGAATGCTTCAACCTAGAAGAACAAAACTTGGGCATCCAAGTGGGAATGGTGTACTGATCATTACTTGAATGTATCATGAAGATTGGATGAAAAAATATATGTTGAGATTTCAGGAGACTCTAGTTTTTTGAAAGTTTGGCAACCCCTTTCAATATAAGTGTTATTCGCCAGTCCCTGCATTAGGCTACATCAAGAGGAAACAAACCTTAGAGATAGAACGTAGAACTACTTTATTGTGTCAAGTTTCAAGAAGCTAGCACAAACAGTGTTTGATTTAGAGTTCTAGTTGCCTCTGTCAATATAGGAGAAAACAGAGTGAAACCTAGAAATTCAAACTCTTACTGCAAAAGAATGCATCAACCTAGGAGAACGAAACTTGAGCATCCAAGTTTGATTGGTGTACTGCTCATTACTTGAAAGTATCATTAAGGTCGGAAAAAAATATGTGTTGAGATTTCAGGAGACTCTAGTTTTTTGGCAGCCTAACAACGCCTTTCATTGAATGTGTTATTCGCCAGTCTCTGCTTAAGGCTACATCAAGAGGAAACAAACCTTAGGGATAGAACGTAGAACACCTTTATTGTGTCATGTTTCAAGTAGCTAGCACAAACCGTGTTTGATTTAAAGTTCTAACTGCATCTGTCAATATAGGAGGAAACAGAGTGAAACCTAAAAATTCAAACTGTTCCTGCAAACGAATGCTTCAACCTAGAAGAACAAAACTTGGGCATCCAAGTGGGAATGGTGTACTGATCATTACTTGAATGTATCGTGAAGATTGGATGAAAAAATATATGTTGAGATTTCAGGAGACTCTAGTTTTTTGAAAGTTTGGCAACCCCTTTCAATATAAGTGTTATTCGCCAGTCCCTGCATTAGGCTACATCAAGAGGAAACAAACCTTACAGATAGAACGTAGAACTACTTTATTGTGTCAAGTTTCAAGAAGCTAGCACAAACCGTGTTTGATTTAGAGTTCTAGCTGCATCTGTCAATATAGGAGAAAACAGAGTGAAACCTAGAAATTCAAACTCTTACTGCAAAAGAATGCATCAACCTAGGAGAACGAAACTTGAGCATCCAAGTTTGATTGGTGTACTGCTCATTACTTGAAAGTATCATTAAGTTCGGAAAAAAATATGTGTTGAGATTTCAGGAGACTCTAGTTTTTTGGCAGCCTAACAACGCCTTTCATTGAATGTGTTATTCGCCAGTCTCTGCTTAAGGCTACATCAAGAGGAAACAAACCTTAGGGATAGAACGTAGAACACCTTTATTGTGTCATGTTTCAAGTAGCTAGCACAAACCGTGTTTGATTTAAAGTTCTAACTGCATCTGTCAATATAGGAGAAAACAGAGTGAAACCTAAAAATTCAAACTGTTCCTGCAAACGAATGCTTCAACCTAGAAGAACAAAACTTGGGCATCCAAGTGGGAAAGGTGTACTGATCATTACTTGAATGTATCATGAAGATTGGATGAGAAAATATATGTTGAGATTTCAGGAGACTCTAGTTTTTTGAAAGTTTGGCAACCCCTTTCAATATAAGTGTTATTCGCCAGTCCCTGCATTAGGCTACATCAAGAGGAAACAAACCTTAGAGATAGAACGTAGAACTACTTTATTGTGTCAAGTTTCAAGAAGCTAGCACAAACCGTGTTTGATTTAGAGTTCTAGCTGCATCTGTCAATATAGGAGAAAACAGAGTGAAACCTAGAAAATCAAACTCTTACTGCAAACGAATGCATCAACCTAGGAGAACGAAACTTGGGCATCCAACTTTGATCGGTGTACTGCTCATTACTTGAAAGTATCATTAAGGTCGAAAAAAAATATGTGTTGAGATTTCAGGAGACTCTAGTTTTTTGGCAGCCTAACAACGCCTTTCATTGAAAGTGTTATTCGCCAGTCTGTGCTGAAGGCTACATCAAGAGGAAACAACCTTAGGGATAGAATGTAGAACTACTTTATTGTGTCAAGTTTCAAGAAGCTAGCCCAAACCGTGTATGATTTAGAGTTTGAACTACATTTGTCAATATAGGAGAAAACAGAGTGAAACCTAAAAATTCAAACTGTTCCTGCAAACGAATGCTTCAACGTAGGAGAATGAAACTTGAGCATCCAAGTGGGATTGGTGTACTGATCATTACTCGAAAGTATCATGAATATTGGAAAAAAAAATATATGTTGAGATATCAGAAGACTCTAGTTTTGGGAAGTTTGGCAACCCCTTTCAATAAAAGTGTTATTCGCCAGAACCTGCATTAGGCTACATCAAGAGGAAACAAACCTTAGAGATACAACGTAGAACTACAGTATTTTTTCAAGTTTCAAGAAGCTAGCACAAACCGTGTTTGATTTAGAGTTCTAGCTGCATCTGTCAATATAGGAGAAAACAGAGTGAAACCAGAAATTCAAACTGTTACTGCAAACGAATGCATCAACCTAGGAGAACGAAACTTGGGCATCCAAGTTTGATTGGTGTACTACTCATTACTTGAAAGTATCATTAATGTCGGAAAAAAAATATGTGTTGAGATTTCAGGAGACTCTAGTTTTTTGGCAGCCTAACAACGCCTTTCATTGAATGTGTTATTCGCCAGTCTCTGCTTAAGGCTACATCAAGAGGAAACAAACCTTAGGGATAGAACGTAGAACTACTTTATTGTGTCATGTTTCAAGTAGCTAGCACAAACCGTGTTTGATTTAAAGTTCTAACTGCATCTGTCAATATAGGAGAAAACAGAGTGAAACCTAAAAATTCAAACTGTTCCTGCAAACGAATGCTTCAACCTAGAAGAACAAAACTTGGGCATCCAAGTGGGAATGGTGTACTGATCATTACTTGAATGTATCATGAAGATTGGATGAAAAAATATATGTTGAGATTTCAGGAGACTCTAGTTTTTTGAAAGTTTGGCAACCCCTTTCAATATAAGTGTTATTCGCCAGTCCCTGCATTAGGCTACATCAAGAGGAAACAAACCTTAGAGATAGAACGTAGAACTACTTTATTGTGTCAAGTTTCAAGAAGCTAGCATAAACAGTGTTTGATTTAGAGTTCTAGTTGCATCTGTCAATATAGGAGAAAACAGAGTGAAACCTAGAAATTCAAACTCTTACTGCAAAAGAATGCATCAACCTAGGAGAACGAAACTTGAGCATCCAAGTTTGATTGGTGTACTGCTCATTACTTGAAAGTATCATTAAGGTCAGAAAAAAATATGTGTTGAGATTTCAGGAGACTCTAGCTTTTTGGCAGCCTAACAACGCCTTTCATTGAATGTGTTATTCGCCAGTCTCTGCTTAAGGCTGCATCAAGAGGAAACAAACCTTAGGGATAGAAAGTAGAACACCTTTATTGTGTCATGTTTCAAGTAGCTAGCACAAACCGTGTTTGATTTAAAGTTCTAACTGCATCTGTCAATATAGGAGAAAACAGAGTGAAACCTAAAAATTCAAACTGTTCCTGCAAACGAATGCTTCAACCTAGAAGAACAAAACTTGGGCATCCAAGTGGGAATGGTGTACTGATCATTACTTGAATGTATCATGAAGATTGGATGAAAAAATATATGTTGAGATTTCAGGAGACTCTAGTTTTTTGAAAGTTTGGCAACCCCTTTCAATATAAGTGTTATTCGCCAGTCCCTGCATTAGGCTACATCAAGAGGAAACAAATCTTAGAGATAGAACGTAGAACTACTTTATTGTGTCAACTTTCAAGAAGCTAGCACAAACCGTGTTTGATTTAGAGTTCTAGCCTCATCTGTCAATATAGGAGAAAACAGAGTGAAACCTAGAAATTCAAACTGTTACTGAAAACGAATGCATCAACCTAGGAGAACGAAACTTGGGCATCCAAGTTTGATTGGT